>NW_004444188.1:1372821-1422470 GCF_000243295.1 Trichechus manatus latirostris
TTAGTCTATTTATATTCAGCATAATTATTGACAGGTATGAATTTAGTGCTGTCATTTTGATGTCTTTTTTTGTGTGTTGTTCACAGTTTCTTTTTTCCACTTAATTTTCTGTGCTGAGTCATTTTTCTTTATGTATTTTCTTTTCATCTTTTTCATTGTTGTTGATTTGTGTTTGCTGAATCTTTATATTTTTCTAGTTTTTTATTTTGAGTTATAGGATTGTTAATTTCCTTTGTGGTTACCTTAAGATTTACCCCTATTTTTCTAAGTTTGTACCAGCCTTTTATTTCTTTATATTGCCTTGACTTCCTCTCCATATAAAAATCTATGTCTACATTTTTTAAGTCCCTCTTTTTTTGTTTTAAGTTGTCATCTTTTACATCTTGACATCTGTTTCCCTATTTTCAGTGTTTTGCTTTGATTTACTTTTGTGACTTCCCTATCTGGGTTGCTATCTGGTTGCTCTGTCCTGTGTTCTAGTCTTGGGTTGTTATCTGATGTTACTGATTTTGTAACCAGAGGACTCCTTTTAGTATTTCTTGTAATTTTGGTTTAGTTTTTGCAAATTCCCTAAACTTCTGTCTGTCTGGAAATGCCCTAATTTCACCATTATATTTGAGAGACAGTTTTGCTGGATATATAATTCTTGACTGGCAGTTTTTATCCTTCAAGGCTTTACATGTGTCATCCCATTGCCTTCTTGTCTGCACGATTTCTGCTGAGTAGTCCGAGCTTCTTCTTATTGACTCTCCTTTGTAGATGACTTTTTGTTTATCCCTAGCAGCTCTTAAAATTCTCTCTTTATCTTTGGTTTTGGCAAGTTTGATTATATGTCTTGGTGACTTTCTTTTGGGATCTACCTTATGTGGGGTTCAGTGAGCATCTTGGATAGATTTCTTGTCGTCTTTCACGATATCAGGGAAGTTTTCTGCCAACAAATCTTCAACAATTCTCTCTGTATTTTCTGTTATCCATCCCCCACCCCCACCCCCGTTCTGGTATTCCAATCACTCATATGTTATTCCTCTTGATAGAGTTCCACATAATCCTTAGGGTTTCTTCTTCTTCTTTTTTTTTTGATCCTTTTATCTGATTTTTCCTCAAATAAGTTGGCATCAAGTGCTTTATCTTCAGTCTCACTAATTCTGACTTCCATTGCCTCAGTTCTGCTCCTCTGACTTTCTACTGAGTTGTCTAATTCTGAAATTTTATTGATAATCTCCTGGATTTCTGATTGTTGTCTTTCTATGGATTCTTACAGCCTGTTAAATTTGTCATTATGCTCTTCTCTAATCTTTTTAATTTCCTCTATTGCGTGTTCTGTGTTTTGCTTAATTTCCCTCCTAATTTCTTGAAGAGTTCTGTATATTAATCTTTTGTATTATGCCTCAGGTAATTTTAAGAGATTTTCCTCCTCTGGAAAACTTCTAGATTCTTTATTTTGGGAGCTTGCTGAAGCCATCATGGATTGCCTCTTTATGTGATTTGATATTGACTGTTTTCCCCGAGTCATCAACAAGTTATATTGATTTATTTTATGTTTGCTTACTGTGTCCTAGCTTCTTGTTTTGTTTTGATATGCCCAAATAGGCTGCTTGTATGAGCTAGTTTGATTACTGGCAACTTTGAAGCTTGAATGTCCTGTCACCAGGTGGTTAGATCTGTTACTAGGTATGTGAGCTCAGGAGTCCACGCACTCCTCCTGTATGGATTCAGCTCAGGTTCCCAGGTAGATAGCCACCAAGTGTGTGGTGTAGGCTCTCACTTACAGTCCTAGACAGGCATGGATGGTTGGTGTAGGCACAAGCATCTGGCTGCAGCAGGGGGACACACTCTGAGCAAGGCATGTGGCTGATGGCTGCCCTCAAGTGTCCAGGAGGAAGGCATGTCCCTGTTCCCTAGAGCACATAGATGGGTGGGTTTTGCAGCCGGACTATGAGCACATATCATGGGCCACTATCTCACGTGGCTAGGTGGCATGAGTTAAGCCACCAGTCCTCAGGCCCCTGATGTGGGTAGGTGAAGACCCTGCTTAATGGGCAGAGCAGTGTCAAACGTCAAGAACCTGCCACTTCACAGCTGAAATGGTTGAAGTTAGACTTCAGGGATATACCCTGTTGTACTGTGGTAATGACAGCTTACGCTTTTGAGATGGGCCCACACAGTTCTCTGCAGGGGGAAAGGCACTCAAAGTCCTTGGTTCCCTTATGTCTGTGCCTGGGCAAAGGAGCTGTGCCTACCCTGGGTTGGTGGCTTAGGGGAGCCAGCAGTTTATTTTTTACTGCTTGTTAATTTTTTCACTCTCCAATGCTGGGAGAATGGCTCTGGGCTTGTGAAGGATCCTACTTCTGGCCCAGGGGACTCTGCAGTTGCTGAAGCTGGTCCAGGACCCAGTGCAGAGCAGGGAGTGGGGAGGTAAATGGGAGAGAGGTTTTTCCCTAAGAGGGGTGTTTTTGATCCGTGCAGTAAGCCATACACAATTACTTACCTTTCACTGATGAGGGCTGCTTCTTACCTGTGCTGGGTGGTCGTGCAGACTCTCTGGCACTGGGTCTTTCCTGGTGTGGAAAACGTGCCTCCCTAACATGGCCACTTGCCTTCCTTACCACTCACCCCCAAGCTGCTCAGGCCTGAAGGGCTCAGACTCTCGCCGAGTCAGGTCTGGCAACTCCTTGCTGCTTCCAAACCATCTCTCCCTCCCCCTGCCGCTCAGTCTGATTCCTCAAATCAGTCTTTGTTGTTCAGGGCTCCCAGATTGCCATATATAATCAAATCACTTTTTTTTTCTTGTCTTTGTTGTAAAAGGGTCCACTGGAAGCATCTGACTACTCTGCCATCTTGGCCCTGTGTCCTTTTGTTTCATTCTTTCTCCCTTCCTTCCTCTTTCTTTCCTACCATCTTTCTTCCTCCTTCCTTCCTCCCTCCCTCCATCCCTTTCTCCCTTCTTCCTTCCTTCTTTCTTCTTTCCTTCCTTCTTTTCTTTCTTTCTCCATTTCCTCTAAGTATTTTTCTACTCTATTAAAAATGAGTGTTCTTGATGCAAGTCTCCTGTTTGAACATCAGTGGATTGAGTCCTCCCCTTCCCCCTCATCTCCTCCAATTGGAGTACCTCTTATCTCTGGATTAGCAAATAGTGGCGGTTGGTGGCGGGGATATGGGAATTTATAGAGTAATATTTGGAAATATGTAATGTGTAGTCACAGTTTGAGACACTGGATAAAACAAAAATATTATTTTCAATTATAATAAAGTATGTCAGGTAATACCAAAAAACTGAAAAGCTCTTTAGGTTTGGGAAACTCTCTGTATATGAAATCCCACAGTAAATATGTTAATAGTGAAATTAAACTAAAATCTGAATACAAAATCTAGATATTTTGTTATTGTTCAACAACTTTTTTTCCTGTAATGTTTTGTTAACCAAAAAAGCAAAACAATCATTTTAGTGCATTTTTACATTTCAAAGGCACTTCTATATATATATGTCATTTGACCTTCACAATGAAATTGTCCTATGGCTCAGATGTCACCCCGGTTCTTTTCTTTTTTTTAACAAGATGGTGAAACTGAGGTTTAGACTATTTAAATGATACCCATGGTCACATAATTAAGAGTGCTAAAGTCAAAACTCCAAATCCTGTGTCCTTGCTGCTAAAACTCTCCCACCTTTACCTTGCGTTTTAGTGCTGATTAGGTGGTTTCCTCACAAAAGGTCAATATGCCACCAAAAGGGGTGCTGCCTTCATGCTTAATACTTGCTTCCTTCAATTGTGTAATACTTTACTGGAGAAACATTTTCCTTTTGGAATCTGGTGGGAGATGAAAGCAAGTCTTAAAATATGTAAATTATGGTGCTGAGAATCATTACCCTTGCCGATTTCTTTATGAATCACATTCGTTTGGGGGATTGTTATGCTTCATTTTGATTTGATTCGTTTTGTTCCCCACCCGCTGCCAAAAGAGATGGCATAGCAGAAGGCTACACAAAGCATATTTTTATTTTAAAACTGTATTTAAGAATACAGTTTTCAGCGTAGGCCTATCTGAGATATTGTTCTTTTAACATAGAACCTCCAGAAATGTCTTCTGGGCATGAAATATTGACGTTTATTGGGGGGTTTTAAACTCATATAATGTGTGCTTCACAGAGGTGTAGAAAGTCTGCAGCATGATGTAATGGTAAGCTCTTGAGGTTCTCTTTAGAGTTTTCTTGTAAAAAGGAACATTCCTTTCTGGAAAACTATTCCAAACAGATGTTTGTAACTCTAGCATTGGTAATGCTCAAGTGAAAAGTATGGCAGGACTTTGAACATTCTTTGGAGGCTGTCTTATTCAGGAGTCTTGACTTTCTGTGCCATGTATATGCTCATGTTACAAGGAGACTATGTATGGTGCTATAAGTTTCAGCATTACTCATAGGGTCTCTGAGTTAGAGAGTATTTAATGTATCAAACTGTCTCCTTGAAAAGTACAATGTGGGTTATACATTTTTTCTTAATATTTTCTTCTTTTTAAATAGAAGGGCAATGCAATTATGAAAATAAGGAAAACTATAAAATGTGAAAAGACTAAAAATATGCAGAGATATCCACCATTTCCAGAGTACGATATACAACTGTATCAACAAATGTACGCATATATTTTCAAAATAAATATTAAAAAGAGTTATACATAGATCTTGTTTAGTTTGAATGGACAACACAAATATGAAAAATGAGAAAGTCTTAAAGAAAACAAATTACTAAAAATGCTAACTATTGATTCTCTACTTATGGAAAGACATTTTTATGCTATTATATTATGCTCTGTGATGAAAAGAATATTCTGACTTGAATACATGTGAAGTCAGAGTTGTGGAGAGGAAGCAACTCTGAAGCTATTGATTATATTTTTTGTCTTTTTTTATTTTTTATTTTTATTGTACTTGAGATGAAGGTTTACAGAACAAATAGTTTCTCATTAAACAGTAGTACACATATTGTTTTATGACATTGGTTAACAACCTCACAACATGTCAACCCTCTCCCTTCTCGACCTTTTTTTTTGGTGAAAATATACATAGCCAAAGATACACCATTTCAAAAATTTCTACATGTACAGTTCAGTGACATTGACTACGCTCTTCCAATTGTGCTGCTATTCTCACTTTAGACGAAGGTTTACAGAACAAAATAGTTTCTCATTATGATTTTTTTTTAAATACTTGAATAATTGTTGATTCCAGAGGATTTAGTAAAGATCATATTTAGACAGAAACACACTGTAAATCAGAAACACACTGTCTCGTGCCTATGTGGTAAATGTAGATAACACCAGCGTAAATTTCAAGGGAGTAGAGCAAGAGTCCCAAAGCCCCTGGGAGAAGCTATGAGGGCTACTCAGAATTTCTACTATGGCTATTTAGACAGGTCTGGATGAGTGATAAGAATTTCCATTGAATACAGTCACAGAGGAGCTGGGGGGGAGGGGAGAGAAAAGTAGACACACAGGAGCTCATATTTTGTCTTTGAGGAGAATTCTGTAGGTTGGCTTGCGCGGCTCCAATTTGACTATCATTTCCCCTGCCTTTCTTTACAAAGAAGGAGGACAGCTTAAAGCCAACCTTCTCTGGTTCCTTGAGGATTTCCATTTTGCCTCCTTGGATAAGCACCAGCTCCTCTTCATTCTTTCAATGTGGATCAGCGTTTTGATGGCTGGACCTGCAGCAGCAATCATGCAACCATGAAGAAATCACAGAGGCCTTCACTCTGACTCCCTAGAACCAGTAGACCAAGGCCAACCACTGCCAAATCATCCTTCATGCCATGGAGCAAACCACAAACTACTTTTCATTTAAGCCACTAAAAAGTGCTCCATAGTCACAATCAGATATAACCTCTGATACAGTACTGAGAACTGACTTTTTAAAAAGAAAGAAAGAGAAAAAGCAAGGAAGGAAAAAATAGCATTCCATTTGTGATGTATCATGAAAGAATACGATAAATATTGTCTCATGGATCCTCATACAACCCCATGGAAGCAAGTACTGTTTCCATCTTATTTTATCAGTGAGGTAAATGAAGCTCAAAGAGGTTAAGATTCTTGCCCACATTATAGATATTCCTGCTGTATCTGATTCCAATGCCCATGGGCTTAACTTTGTCCATATTGCTTTTGAATTAAATATAAAGAGCACAAAGGTAGGTTCTGAATATGAAGGGAGAGGCCAGAATACAGGGCTCAAAAGGAAAACAGTTTGGCACAGCATCTGTTAGCTCAGTGAGGAAGAGAGTATTTACCAAGTTGCAATGTCCAAAAGAACTTCCTACAATCAAGAAAATAAGCTGTATCTATTTTTCCAACATGCGAAACAAACACTAGCCACATGTGTACTTCCAATGTGGTTAGTGTGACTGAGAAACTGAATTTTTAATTTTTAATTTGATTTCATTTAAATTCAAATTTAAATAGCTCCATGTGATTCATGGCTACCATATTAAACAGCACAGACCAGAGCAATAAGACTCTAGGAAGAGGTAAAGCGTGAGGCTTGAGTTCAGATTGACATCAAGTCCTAAGAGAACACATTTCTCCCCTCTACAGTTATTTTGTAAGCACGTAGTCTGGCCCATGCGTATCCATGATGACAGCCCAATAATCCAGCAAAAACCCCTCTTGAGAGGTCCATTCTGGTAACTTCCTGGATGGATTGTTCAGTATTTCCTTGAACTAAACAGGGACAAAATGAAGCATGTTATCTCCCAGCCCAATATTGTCCTTCCTATAGCAGAGAGTGAGCATCACCAGCCACCTCAGAACCCAGGTCAGAATCCAGGCGGTCACCCTTAACTTTGTTTTGACACCCCACATGGTCTTTTCCTTTGCATCCCTCTGTTTCTTGCCATAGTTAAGAGCTATATCATTTCTCAGTAGAATTATTATATAACCTCCTATCTGGTCAAATTGTCTTAAGTTCAGCCAATCCTCCTGTCCAACCCCACTGCCCCCCTGCCAAAACACACACATAACTCAGGCTTAAACTGTTGCTAGACTCTCATTTCTCAAGTGTGAAACTGATTAACTCTTTTTCTTATTCAAAACACTTTAACTACTTCCCATTTCACAATTTTAAAAATATTCAAACTCTTTAGCAAGGCAGGAGAACTCCTTCACAATTGGCACTTGGCTTAGAGCTGTCTAGCCCTTTGTCCTAACCCATAACTGTGTATGGCCTCCTTTAGCTTCTACCTTTAGGTCCCAGAAGAACTGTATTGTTCCAGCCTTCCTCGTCTTTGTATTTGTTGTTCCTTCTGCTAGAAGGCGCTTCGCCTCATCTGCATGCCGTCCTTGCCTCACCCGAGAACTATTAGAACCCTCTCTTCTGTTTCCCTCTCACCTCGTAGTTAAAATATGTACCTATTTAGTTTCCATTGTACAACTATGCTTTTCCCCGCTTGGAGTCTCTGGGTGGTGCAAATGATTAATGTGCTAAGCTACTAACCAAAAGGCTGGAGGTTTGAGTCCACCCAGAGGTCCCTTGGAATAAAATGCCTAGCGATCTACTTTCATAAATCAGCCATTGAATACACCACGGAGCACAGAGATACTCTGACACACATGAGGTCACCATGAGGCAGAATCAGCTCGATGGCAATTAGTTTTTATCCTCACTTACCTTTGAAGTATGAGACTGTATAGCATTTTTCCCCATCCCTGCACTGTGTTGGTTGGCCTGCAATGGATCCTCAGCAAACATTTGATGAATGGTTGAGTGAATTCAGTTACCCCTTCTTAGTGCTAGCACACTACTCTGGTTAAACACCAGAATGGAGAAGTGTCCAGAGACTTAATAAACAGCTAAGAATCATACCCCTTCTTCCCAACCCGTTATATCAGTCCTGAAGCCTTTCTCTTCTAGGCATGCTTTTCCTCACATTTTGGGGTTGAAATTGCCACCCTGAAGATTGTTTTCCCCTTGGTGAAATGCCATTGGCAAGTCTTTCAGAGGCAAAGGGTGGGGCCTCAAGGGAGGAAGGACTACACACAGGCAACAACAGTGTGAGAGATTTTCATTCCAGAGCCAGCCCCTACTGCACCCACTTCAAGAATGTCCTTAAGTCTGCCAACTGTATCTGAGGCAGTTATTAGCAAACAAATGGAGGCTCCAGAAAATGTATGAATCTGTGTGAAAAATACAGTCTGTGTGCATTTTCTTAAATACAGTGAGAGTTAAGGAGCTACTTCTGTCTTTGGAGGAACGCAGTGGGGAAAGCATGGGAGTTGTGTTGATTTCCCACAAAAAAAAACAACTCAAATAATAATCACAATTTTTTTTAAATGTATCTGTACTATGGACCAAAAAAAGTACAGTGATGTGCTTATTCTCATGATTTGGTGCTCTTATTTATTGAGCAGCAACTATCTACAAAGCATAACTGCTTGTGTACTAAGTACAGACATGAAGCAGGCTCAGTAGGCTGATACTACTACTGTGAACAATGACAAAACCTAACACTGTATTGTGCTTACTCTTTGCCAGTCACTGTCCTACGGGCTGTGCATATATTAACCCAGTGACTCAATAAATAAAAAAATAATATATGAAGGCCTTTTCAAAGATATCATCTAATTTATATAGTTTTCAGTGCTTATTACTTTAAGGATGGCAAAACTGAAGTCCAGAGGGCTTAAGGGGCTTACTGAAGATTCAACAACTAGTGAGCATCGGAGCCAAAGGTCCAGGGCATCCAACCTGGCATCCCTGCCCTCACGACGGTTTCACGGAGTGAGGTTTTCGGAGCTGAACATGCTGCTTTACCACCTATAGCTCTCCTGATGGAGGATGAATTCCAAATTCTTTAGGCTTGTATGGATGCATTTTTTTAAACCAATCTATTAAAGAGTTATTCTTAATTTATGACTGTGTATGACAACAATATGTGTAAAATTGTACATAATCCAACTCACAAGTGTAGAAACATCTCTTAACCTAGCCCAAGTCAAACCAATCTTACCCCAGTATGAAATCATCAGGCACACAGCAAACATCTCACTGGACCTGTGATCAGGCTCTTATTTTTAGAAAAGAGAAGGAGTCCATCCAGTCATCCATTAATCAGGCAGTTACTAAGCACCTACTGTGTGGCTGGTACTGTGTTAGGGGCTAGCTAGGCAGAGAGAAGGAAATACAAGTATGTCCCTGCCCCCAGGCATGTTGGGTGTAATGAGGGAGTCAGCTTTGTTTCTAGGCTGAGCTGTATTTTGTATTACTGGTCATTCTTTTTGTGTTTCTATGTCTTCTAAATCACAAAGTCACCTCTCTTTAGCTTGTCCTTCTGAGAAACAATAGCCATAAATACCCATAAAAAGTGAAAAAGAAAGTGATAATGACTTGAGAAGATATGGACATTGGAAAGTAATGGTGAGAGGAAAGAATTAAAGTTATGTAAGAAAAATAGCTAATTGAAAAGATAAGAAATTTTTGGAGAAATCGAAAGGCAGTTGAAGAATGAGGGGGGATACTGGGGTCACACATAGGCCAGTAGGTTCTCCTTGGGGATAAGGGCTTGCAGTGGTGGCAGTTCTTGCTTGGAAGGTCAAGGCACACATGGTAAGTGTGATCTCCTTGGAGAAATGAGAAAGATTGATGTTGTTAACATTTAGGCCAGGCTAGACCTGGGTGATTCAGCTCAGTAACTAGGTATACCTTAGAAATAATCATCAGATTCTATTAAGAGAACTGTTAAGGGAAGCCAGGTCCTTGGGTGGCACAACCTAAAGGCTGGCAGTTTGAACACACTCAATAGTGCCATGGAAGAAAGGCCTGGTGATCTGCTTCCGAAACGATTACAGCCAAGAAAACCTTCTGGAGCAATTCTGCTCTGTACTACAGGAGGTCGCCATGAGTTAGAATCAACTTGAGCACAACATGTTTGGTTTTTTTGTTGTTGTTTGTTTTTATGAGAAGCCAGAGTTACACTTTGAGAAATGTGACCATGCATTAAATACACAAGGTGAAAGGAGTCCAGGACATGTGACAAAGCAATGACAAATCATGAGGCAGCACTGGAAACAGCACGGAATTGAACAAGAGGAAATTGTTCTGCCAAAGTAGTTTTTGATCGGTTTGTTTGTTTACTTGTTTGTTTTGAATCATGAGCATGTAAAGGATTGGACGAGCATTATACAGGTCTTAGGTAAAGGGATGAAGAAGGCTTAGGACTGCAGGGAAGCTGGGCGCTGGGAAGAAGGAAGGATTGGGGAGCTAGATGCTTGTAAGGGAGGATAAAACCACACACAGTGAAGGCTCAAAATCAATTAAATGTTCGAGTTTTATATTCACATGATAACAAACAAAATGTCAGAGTTCTGTTGCCTGATCGGCTTTGGAGGCCTCAAATCTAAAGAGGGTAAGCATTGTATGCTCTGCATTCAATTACTGCTGAGAATCTCTTTGACTTACAAAACAAACAGGACATTTTACAGAGATCCAGAGAGCCGAGAGGAAAGGCTCTTGCGTTCCATCTGATATTACACTAGATGTTCAGCTATATGAGTTCCTTGACCAAACAAAAGAGCCAGCTGCATCCACATCCACAGAAAGCTCAAGTCCTTTCCAGTTAGAAGCTTCAGGAGGATCAAACTCAAAATTAGTTTATTGTCAATGTAAACATAATTCAGGCTGGAAGAAACAGTTTCCTGCCTTTCATTAGGCTAGAGACAAAAATAAATTAAAATATGAAGCTTTACTTAGTTATCTCCATGTTTCTCTATTTTGGGTAATTATATACATTCCACTGAAGAGGACTGTTTGGTTCACCCCCAAGTATGTACCAAAAGCGTACAAGTTGTAAGTGAGAGAGAGTATGTGTGTGTATTCAGTATATATATATTTTTTTTTTCAGTATATATATATATATATAAAACCATTGTCGTTGAGTCGATTCTGACTCATGGTGAACCCATGTGTGCAAAGTAGAACTGCACTCCCTTAGTCTGTGACCTTTAGGAAGAAGTTCTCCAGCTCTTTCTCCTGAGGAACCTCTGGGAGTGTTCAAATTGCCCACTTTTTAGTTAGTAGTCGAGCATTTAACCATTTGTGCCACCCAGCAACTCTCTCTCACTCTTTTTCTCTATCTCTAAATACACACACACACACACACACACACACACACACACACACTTATATTCTGTGTATATGTGTGTGTGTACGTAAAATCAACTGTCATGAAGTTGACTCTGACTCATGGCGACCCGCGTGTGTCAGAGCAGAACTGTGCTCCACAGGGTTTTCCATGATTGGTTTTTTGAGAGTAGATGGCCAGGCTTTTCTTCTGAATAGGTATATGTATGTAAGTGTGTATTTTTTTACACATGCACATATCTATTCAGTAACATTAAACTTAAATCATAGCTATAAGGGAGAAAATAATTACTACAGGAGTTGAAAGAAGAAGGTTCAAAATACACCAGACTGGACAGGTAAGATCTAAAAAAAAAAAAAGGAATTTTTTTGCTGGGGTTTAAAAACAGACTAGATTGGTATAAGAAAGTAGAGCAGCGAGATGTGTTTTAGGTATGAGAAATGGGAACAATGGCAGCAGAGGGGAGGAGAAGAGGAAGAAGTGAAGGAAGAAGAGGGAAAAAGAACAATGTGTGAGGGAAGAGGAAGAGCGAAGAAAGAGAAGAGGGTTCTGAGGAACTTTCCTTCTTAGGTTCAGAAATTTACATACAGCATCTAATTTAACCTCGTAACACCCCTGGGAGGTAAGTTCTAGGATATAGCCAATTTAGAGATGAGGAAAGCAAGCCTTAAGGAAGCTATTTAAATTGCCCAAAGGCTCATAATTAACAAGAGTTGGCACCAGGCCTCTTACCTAGGCCTGTATGCGACCACCATTCGTGTTTGCAAGACAAGCTCAAGGACCGGGGGGATTTTAAAAGTATCATCATCTATATCCCACCCACCAAAGATAAATATGTTCTTGCCAATCATTGAGAAGATCAATGCACCCACAGAAGCAGCTTTCTTAGTGGGGGAAAGTTTAGAAAGGTAAATTTTAACGAGATGTTTTATACACTATATGTGAATAGAGTAAAATATATTTAAAAAAAAAAAAAACAAAACTCTAATCTCTCCCAGTCCCACTCAATTGTCTCCTTAAATGTGCTACAGTCCTTTGCGTTCTAACATAAACAGATGAGGAAATGTGCAGGCCCTTGAGGAAGGAAGAAACAGAAGGAAGAAATCTTGAGGAGGGGAAAAAAAAAAAGATATCACCTACTTGCTTACAACTAAAAAAGACTGCATTTCCAGTGGCTTCCCAGATAGGAGTCTACGTTCCCCACTGGTTGAAAATGATTAAAGAATTGACCTCCTGTGTACTACTTGGAAATCACACCAAATGTGCTTAGTTTGGCAGACTAGAAGAGGAAGAACTATTCATATAGAACAAAAAAGGCTGCTGTTTGCCAGTAGCTATTAACTTGTGGCTATATCAACACTTGTGCGGTTAACAATAATCTTATCCAAGAGTCCATTCTTGTAGAACCTCGGGGGTTGAGGAAATATTTTATTGGCAGCATCCCTAAGCCTATAAGTAGCAAAATGTTTTGACAGAATGGAACCACACAATTCTCACCTAGTCTTCGGATGTACTTTCTTACAAGATAGTCTAAGGCTAGCAGTAAAAAGCACACCACCCTTCTTTCTGCTAAGAAATAGTTTTTCCTTTCAAATCCTGCTGTTCTAATTTCCTTTAAATTTTCAGTATTTACAGATTCTCTAACCTTGTTCCTTACTGGCTTTTGAATCCAAACATCTGAGACTGATACATTTTTTAACCTATGCCCACAAGTGTGCTCAACAACATGGATGTAGTCTCAAGATTGTAACTATTTTATGGTCAAGTACCTCCGCTTATTGTCATATGCTGGCTCCTAGTTTTGGATGAAACTACAAACTTCCACTTAAACTGAGGATTTTTTGGTCTTGAAACAATGCCCAGGGCTAAAGAAAAAGAATAAGAAAATTGAGTATAGTGGCAAACTAAGTTTGTCATGGAAAGTGGAAAAAGGAGCCTAGAGTCTAAGCAGAAAAGTTCTACTGGGAATTAACCGTTTCTGTCTATTAGGATTAGGAGGGAGTATAGATACAAGAAGGTAAGTGTTAGGAACAGGCAACAATGGATTCTTGGCAATGAGTTGTCACATGCTTGCTACCAGCCTGAGTAATTTGTTGACTCCATCTTATTATCTATCTCTGTACTTCCAAGTTTTTCTTAGGATTTTGTGCTCTATGTTTCCCACATTAATTCAACAAATATTCACTGAGTATAATTGACCAAGGACTCAGCTAAGTAACAGAGCCACAGAATTCAATGGAGCAAGTTCTCGATCCCCAAGGAGCTCGTGTTCTGTGGGTGGAGATAAGAATGGTATAATGAGTGATATGAGAGGAGCAGGCAGCTGGCACTATGGCAGGGAAGACATTGGACACCCTCAGACTAGGAAGACAGGAGAAGATAAGATGCTTCAGTTGTGTTTTAAAAGATGAATACAAGTCAGAGAGAATTCCTCCAGGTTTGAAGGAAGAGCATGTGGGGTCAAAATTGTGAAATGTGCTGAGTGAAATGTAAGTGGCTCTGTAGAGTTGAAGCAAACCTATAGGGACTCACAAAGAGGAACTACCCAATCATATGGTGTGTTAGTATGAAAGAAGCTCTGGAAGGAAACTCCGAAGGCTCTGGGTTCAAATTCTACTTCTACTATTTATTAGCTATATGGCCTTAGGCATATTACTTGTACTTACTTATTCATTCATTCGGCAAATAGTTATCAAATGCATATTACACATCAGTGCTGGGTGCTAAGGATATGGTGCTAAGGGGGAAAAGGATTATATGAGATAATATTAAAAAGATGACTTACTGAGTACCCTACACAAAAGAGGTGCTGATAACTGTAAGTCTGCATCGGATAAATTGCAATCTCCAGCAATCCAGCCATTGCTACTCTCTTCACCTTACGTGTGGTTTAGTGGCAGTGGCTTCCACAATCACGGCATAACAATGGCAAACAGTTACCTTCTGCCAGTCTGCAGAAGTGACCCTGTTGTCATTTGAATGTAGCTGCTTCTCATGAATATATCAAGGAGAAAAGGAGGCCCAAGTTCAGGGTCAATGTCTAGGCAGTCTGGCCCTTTTTCTGCCACATTAATGACCTTTGAAAAATTATTGAATTTCCACTGTGTTTGTTTATCTTTTCACTTTTCCAGTGAGTGAATTGCACATGATACTCTTTAAGATTATTTCAGTTCTATATTTACTTGGTTCATTAAAGACAAACCCATGAATTTACATTTATTCAAGTCACAAACTTTTTCTGGACATCGAATACGTGTACAGCACTCACCTAGATACTCAGAAGATAAACTGACATATAATATCTCACCCTTTCCCTAGAGTCCCTGAAAATTCAGTGTGAGATATGGTAAGTACATAAAAGAGGTATAACCAGACTAGTTCTGGGAGTACTCACATAAACAAAAGGAGCAATTAATTCTGATGGGGAAGATGGAAAACATTTCTCAAATATAATACTTGGGTTGGATATTAAAGAAGAGGTAGAAATTCACCAGGCAAAGAAAGAACAAAAGTACATTCCCAGCTGATAGAACTTCATGAGTAAAATTTTTGGTGGAATATTAACAAGATCTGAAACTTTCTGAGCACTTACGAAATGCTAAAGGCTTCATACGTGTTGTTAGCTGCCGTCCAGTCAGCCCCTGACTGATTGTGACCGCATGCACAATGGAAGGAAACACTGCCCCATCCCCATAATCGGTTGAGGATCAGACTGTTTGAGCCACAGGGTTTTTATTGACTATTTTTTAGACGCAGATCACCAGGCCTTTCTTCCCAGTCTGTCTCAGTCTGGATGCTCCACTGAAATTGTTCAGCATCATAACAACATGCAGTCCACCACTGACAGTTGGGTGGTGCCTGTGCAGGAGGTACATTGACCAGTAATCAAACCTGGGTCTCTTGCATAAAAGACCAGATTTCTACCACTGAGCCACCAATGCCTCTCATATGTATTAACTTTTAAATCCTCATTTCAATACTTTGAGATAGGCCCTATTATCTCCACTCTACAAATGAAATATTCAAGGCACATAGAAGTTAAGTAATTTCTCCAAGATCACAGAGCTAACGAACGTAAAGTCTAAATTTGACCTCAGACAGTCTGGGCCTACCCTGCATTCTAAACCCCTGGTTAGTGGCATGTTTTAAGAGCAAGGAACAATCTGATGGAGCTGAATAATTAGGTGTTGAATAGAGGAATAAAGCGTGAAAGAAGACAATGAAATTTGCTTATAAGGTCCTTGAATGCTGTGCTAAGGGTTACGGATGCTAGAATATACTTGAGGAAATAGGTTGGGTAGAAGACAAACTACGGTAAAAACATTATGACAAATAATAACTGAAGGATGGTCCTGTTGCGGAGTCATGGAGACATTAGGGAGTGGTGGGGACTGTAGTAAAGTCTCCCCATTCTCACTTCTAAGAAGCACTCTGGCTGTACTTCTTCCAAGACAGATTTCTCCATTCTCCTGGCAGTCCATGGTATGCCAACACCATAATTTAAATGCATCAATTCTTCTTTCATCTTCCTTATTCATTGTCCAGCTTTCCCATGCATATGAAGCAAATGAAAATGCCGCAGCTTGGGTCAGGAGCACCTTGGTCCTCAAGGTGACATCTTTGCTTTTTAACACTTTAAAGAGGTCTTTTCCAGAAGATTTGCCCAATGCAATACATCGTTTGGTTTTTTCAAGAAAACTAGGAAATACCTTAAATGAATTCTCCAAATTATTAAGTGTTGATAGTTGTGTTTTTAAACATCATGGGCCAAACAAAACATGTCTGCTGGCCAGAGACAGCCAGTGGGTGCCAGATTGTAATTGAAAGACATCATTGCTTTAAAAAATAGTGAATTTTTAAGTTTCTTTTACCTGGGAAGCAACATATGCACATTCATGTTTTAAGAAGATAAATCCAGTAGTACAACAGAAAATAGAGTTAAAAGGGGAAGGACCAGTTAGAAGGTTATTGCCGTAGAAAAAAGATGCCAAAGCCTTGGGTTACTGGCCCTGGGAAAGGCAAGGTGTAAAACAGTTTTCAGAGCATAATTAATCCATTAAATGTGCCTGGTGATGAGACAGAACATATCAACGATAATCCGGGACTGTCTCCTCTGGGAGATTAGAAGGAAGGTGATCCATTGATGGATACTGGAAACTTAAAAGGAAGGGTGTGTTTCTGGAGGAAAATAGTGAGTTCAATTTGAGAAGTGTTGAAAACGGGCTTAGGAGGCATTCAGACGTATGGAGGTCATCTTGGTTCTTCTATTGTGAAGAATAATCATTCGTTAGATTGAGATCTGATCCGTTGATTACAACTGCTTCCTCGAAAACTGAGAATTTTAAGAATTGCTAAAATGGTTTATTCTTGTGAGACTGAAGCACATAAACATTGACAGGATTAGTAACCACAGAATTGCACACATGATTCTTTTAAAAGAATTTGCTGTTTTTTCTTCCCTTTAAGTTTCTGTTTTGGTCTTCTGAATGTATTGTCTTCATCATCGGGACAGTGAATCTAGCAAAGGGAAATGATGTTTCCTACCACAAAGGCACACAAAAAGGGATGCGTTCATATTAGAAACAATCCAATCTGAAACTTTATGTTAAGCATTACTTTTTCTGTATGTATACAGTCAGGTTTCTGGGAGCGGGTTTCCAAGGAGCTGCTTGTGGATTGGAACTGCTGACTTTTGGTTAGCAGCTAAACTCTCAACCACTGTGCCACCAGGGCTCCATCTGGGATATTATTTAATGATCATAATGTACGTTTAGCCAGTATTTACCATTGTTAAGTTCTGTTGAGTCAGTTCTGACTCATAGCAACCCTACGTACAACAGAATGAAACACTTGCTCAGTCCTGCGTCATCCTCACAATCGTTGCTATGTTTGAGCCCATTGTTGCAGCCACTGTGTCAATCCATCTCATTGAGGGTCTTCCTTTTTTTTGCTGACCCTCTATTCTACCAAGAATGATGTCCTTCTCCAGGGACTGGTCCCTCCTGATAACATGTCCAAAGTACTTGAAATGAAGTCTCCCATTCTCCCTTCTAATGAACATTCTGGCTGTACATCTTCCAAGACAGATTTGTTCATTCTCCTGGCAGTCCATGGTATAGCCAATATTCTTTGCCAACACCATAATTCAAAGGCATCAATTCTTCTTTGGTCTTCCTTATTCCTTGTCCAGCTTTAACATGCATATGAAGCAAATGAAAATGCCACGGCTTGGGTCAGGCACATTTTAGTCTTCAAGGTGACTTCTCTGCTGTTCAACACTGCAAAGAGGTCTTTTGCAGCAGATTTGCCCAATACAACGTGTCTTTTGATATCTTGACTGCTGCTTCCATGGATATTGGTTTTGGATCCAAGTAAAATGCAATCCTTGACAACTTCAATCTTTTATCCGTTTACCATGTCATTGTTAGTGTCCATAAATAAAACTTTTATTTCTTGCAGGTAATATGTTCTAAAAGACCCTGTAACCAAGTATGACCATAGATCTATGAATATTAATTGAATATTGAAATTAAATAAACTTCTAGTTCCTTCTGGTCTCTGTAGACTGCGGTTGGTTTGTTTAATTCCTTGGGCATCAAGATATAGACTGCACATGCGTATGTGAAAACCTCACCTTTTTTTTCACAGAACTCAACCTAGTCTAAAAAAATAGAATCACCTAATCTAAAACATATATTTGAGTCAGCAGAAAATAAGTAGGTAATATCTTAGAGTGAATATGTATGTATATATGTACAAAAATACATATGCTTTCATTCATTCAGTAAACATTTATATTTGTCCTATGTGAAAGACTTTGTTAGCTGGTGCAAAAAAACTCACAGAGAAAAGACACAGTTATCTACTATAAACAAGACATAATCCTCAATAACCTGATTGCTTCATAATCATTTGTAATATAATGCTAGTCTCTTATCTTTTTACCCTGTTGAGATTTTCCCTGTTGACTTGTCTAACCTAAACTCACAATATTTCTCTGAATCCCCAAACTTTTACAGAATAGCACAGTTTCTTTTTAAGAAATAGTTGCAGCTACTAATCAGTAAAACTGGAAGAGGTCATTCTAAAGTTAATTTTTAAACAATTTTAAGCATTATCCTATGAAACTGCACTACCATTCTCTAAGGTAAATATGTTAGACAAATATTTATTTTTGGAAGAACTTTAATTTCAAAAGCAGTTTGTGGCTCATAAAATTTGTTCTTTAAATCTGTTATCTGGCTCCCCCTGATTGGTGCCCCAGAGTCTTAACACACTCATACATGTTAATAGGGTGCCTTTTCTTCCTATACTCTAAACTGCACTATATATGACTGCAGAAACCCTGGTGGCATAGTGGTTAAAAACTACAGCTGTTAACCAAAAGGTTGGCAGTTCAAATCCACCAGGTACTCCTTGGAAACTATATGGGGCAGTTCTACTCTGTCCCTCTGTCCTATAGGGTCACTATGAATTGGGATCAACTCAATGGCAAGGGGTTTGTTTTTGTTTTGGTTTTGGTTTATTTATGGCTGCTGTTAAATTAACATTCAGCCAGGACTACTTTAGCCTCCTTTTATAGCCTCATCGTTTATAGAGCTCAGTGGACATGATGGGGCCTCACCAGGAGCTCGTGTCCTTTGTGACTTTTCAGTCTTTTACTGAGAAGGATAGACACTCACTGGAAGGCAGTACTGGAAAGTCAGGGAGCATCATATAACTTCTGTGTCTTTCAGTCCCATGTAGGATGCTCACGCACCATTTTACTACATGGAGCAACATATTCAAGTGTCAGCATTGTCTTAATAAAATGCAATTATGAAACAGTCGGCTTCTGGGGGAGATAGATGTTATGTGAAAAATTCTCAAATATCGTGGGTTAGTAAGATAGCATACTTTTTTTTTTTTTTTGCATAACAGGAAATAGTTTTACAAATGAGGACACTTAGGTCATTTTGATGACTTCCCCAAGGTCACACAATTGGTAGATAAAGTGCTCCAATTCAAACTTCATGGATCCTGACTCAAAGCCTTGTGATCTTTGTTCTTCATCTTTTACTAAATATATAAATATTAGCTAATTGAATCTTTTTAACACCCTTATGATGTAGGTATCATTATTATTATTCCTATTTTTACAAATGAGAAACTGAGACAAAGAAAATTTAAGTAACTTGCCCAAGGTCATGTGGAAAACCTGAGATTTGACCCAGTTGGTTGGCTCCAGAGTGAGTGGGAGGTAGAGGGTGGGAAGCATATTTAAAATTTTTTATTCTAAAAGCAAAATGGTATAAATGAGATACCATAAACTTAGGAATCTGACAAATGGATGTGTCGAGTCTTTGCTTCCCTACTCATCAGCAGCGTCACCCTGGGCAACTAACAATCTCTCCAACCTCCAGTGTGCTCTTTAGGGAAAGATGAAGGATATGATAAGTTCCCCCTTCCTGGACTATCGCAACAATTGAAGAAGGCATGAGCTTCTGAATGGAAAATCAAGAGGCAGGGGAAGGAAGCTGCGGGAGTCAGGGATGAACCTCTATCCCAAGAGTTTCTCAAGTTAATGGATGTGTGAGTATTGCCATGGGCCCGATGTGAGAGAAAGAGCTGGATAAGAGGACATGTTAGAGATTAATGGGTCTCCAACAGGGAGAGAATGAATATGGGACGATGCTCTGGGAAACCAGCAGCTAAAAGTGGGTATCACAAATGTCCATGAATTCGGATTGAAGGAACTTCACAAAGAAAAAATAAAAAGTGTCAGAGTTACACATCTCCCAGGACAGAGCACAGAAATCAGCTTAAGACCTTATTCAAAAAGCAAGAAATTCTCTCTCCCCTCACTCCTCTTCTCTCGCCCTCTCTTTTGGCCCTGTCAGTCGGGGAGAAGGGGACTGGCAAAGCCAAGGCAGGCAACACCCTACGGTGGGAGGCAAGGCTTCTCTTCAGAAGGAAAACATAAAGCATTGATTAACTTCTAGGACTGAACACTCTAAATTTCTGAGCTTATACTTTGTTTTCTGACTTAAAGAGGCCACGAGGCTATTTATTTTCCAAGAAGAACAGAAGAATCACGACACCTCCCTATTTTTTCTTTAGCTATGAATAAATAAATATTAATCAAATAAATTTTAATCAGACAAATATACAATTGCCTGTTGATTACAAATCAAAATCAGGGTAGCTCTATTTGTCAGATTAATACATATGTATATGAATATGTGTTCCATTCTTTATAGTTAATAACTCAGCTTGTTTATGTAGAAGACATAACTTACAATTATGTAGTAATAAAAGATCATTTTTCTTCTCCTTTCTATTGCTACCTAATAAAAACTTCTTTTTCATTAGCAGATGTATTTCATATTAAGTTTATAGGAGCCATTTTTCAATAGTCTCAATATCTGAAATACAAATACATCATCAAAATGTGTTCTTTTTCTTAGTGTAATAGATCATATTAGTACTTGTTGCAGATTCCTTCTATCACACTTGATTATTTAGCATTTTATATGTGGGAGAAATATATCAAGACAATGTATAGCTGATATTACAGTAACTATTATCATGGTATAGTATGTGGTATAGTGAGTATCCATCTGTCCCTGTTGCCGTTGAGTTATTTCCAACTCTTAAGAGTCCCTATAGAAACCAAAAAAAAAAAAAAAACCCACTGCCATCGAGTTGATTCCAACTCATAGTGACCCTACAGGACAGAGTAGAGCTGCCCCATAGGGTTTCCAAGGAGCACCTGGGGGATTCGAACTGCCAACCTTTTGGTTAGCAGTCATAACTCTTAACCACTACATATAACTGCTCTATTGGGTTTCCAAGGCTGTAGTCTTTATGGAAGCAGACTGCCATCTTTTTCCCACAGAGAAGCTGGTGAGTTCAAACCACAGATCTTCCGGTTAGCAGCCAAGTGCTTAACCACTGTGCTACCAGGGCTCCTTCTAGAGAGTATAAACGTGATCTAACAAATGAAAAACACAGTATCTCAGAAAGAGAGCAGACTAGAAGTAGTGTGATTTAAGTTCTCCTTCTTGATCAGTCAGTAGCTACTTTTGTACCCTGGACAGATTGATTAAACATCTCTGTCTCAGTTTTCTCATTTGTAAGTTAGGAGTGATAATAATCTAACCACCTCAAAGGTTTGTGTTTTTTCTAAAGGAAATTAGCTTTATCTATGAACAAGGGATGTCTCCTGAGAAAAACACACAAAAATATCTCAAAAGGAAAAAGAGGTTAATCAACTTTATATGCTTTTCATTTGGACAAAGACGAGGGGCAGCAAAAGTGTTTCTGGAAATGTGGATCAAGATATCATCTACATGTAATGGCCAATTGGGAAAATTGTTTTATATTTATATAATAGAATCCAGAGGTACCCATTTAAACAAAAATAAACGGTGACAATACAGGTTACCTCTTTTATAAGTTCGTGATAAAATATACACAGTAATCATACAGTGAAAAATCTTAGTAGTAAGACTTTTGTAGACTGTCTTAGTTTCCTTGGGCTGCCAAAACAAAATGCCAAGAAGTGAGTGACTTTAAAGTACAGACATTTATTGTCTCACAGTTCTGGATGCTGGAAGTCCAAATCAGGGTATCAGCCATGTCAATTCCTTCTGCGGACTCTGAGAGAGGAATCGTTCCATGCCTCTCTCCTGGCTTCCAGTGGCTGCTGGCAATCCTTGGCATTCCTTTGCTGCTTGTAGATGAATCCTCACGTGGTTTTTCCACTCAGTATGTGTCTGTCTATTCTCCCTCTTTATAAGACATCATTCAGAAGAGATAAGATCCCACCCTACTCCAGTTTGATCTTGTTAACTGATAATACAGTCAAGGAAAAATCCTACTTCCAAATAAGCTCACATTCCCAAGTACAAGGATTAGTCCTTCAACATGTTTTTTTGGGGGACATAATTTAATCCATAACATAGATAATGTTCCTCCTATAACTAACTGTAATATTGCATCACTCAATCAACAATTAATCAATAAATAAATCAAATTGAAATGTATTAAATGGAATGAAATGAAATAAACAGATTGTAATATTAAACCTGTTCCATCCTAACATGCAAGACCATACTCCATCCCCTGGCCTCTTTGACAGAAACATCTTCCTGAGTAGACAAGTGAAGACAGACACAGTTCCTTGAGTTCCAGCTTTGTATATTTCTGCAACAGCAAGCTAGGAGAGAAAGAGTCACAGCTACAATGGTACACTCAATGAAGACTTTGTACTGGAAAATGTCAACTGTGTAAAATGGTAGACAAAGAAAATGAGAATTGCTTTCAATGAGTACTTTAGCTTTTATACAAAAATAGGATTCTTCTAGAGTGCTTCTTCATGGAATACAGACCAGTGAAGAGATAATAGAATCAGCACCAGCAATATTAAGCAGTGGCTTTGAGAACTGTATATACTGCATTTCACTTCATAGGTCCTGTTCTTTTCCATTAGTCTTTTAAATTGTCTTTAAAGAGTCACAAGGAAAAATAAAATTATCCAAAACTCTAGTATGGTTATTCACAAGGTATATTGTCCTAGGATACTTATTGTGGCATTATTTGTAATGCAATAGGGGTAACGATCAAATAAATTGTGGTGCAACCAAGCATGGAAATATATGAAGCAGTCAAAAATGATGTAGATCTATATAAAATAACAAGGAAAACGTCTAAGACATTGTTAAGTAAACAAATCGATTTGTAAACAATATATACTTTGATTTAGTTAAAACAACAGAACAACACCAACATATATGAATACTTAGAAGACAGTCTAAGGCAATATGACAGGTTAGATACTCTAGATTCCTCCCTTGTTATATAACTAGATATTAGATGAATTGTAAAAACACACTTTGCTCACAGTTGGTATCATAAAAATAAATGAACTTTAAAAAAATCACCTATATGAGACCAAATGGTCAAGAATTACATTGAAAGAAATATGAGACTGTAAGGAGGCAGGGAAGCTAGATTAATGGAAGTGGAACAACCAGAACAAAAATAATGAAAACAATCACATTGTGAAGGATGTAACCAATGTCACTGAACAACCTGTGTAGAAATTATTGAATAGGAACTTAAACTACAATGTAAACCTTCACCAAAAACACAATAAAATACTATATAAAAATAATAATAAGTAAATAGAAATCTCCATGGACCAAAAATAAAATAAGAACAGAGATAAAACCAGACTTGTGAATGGTAAGTAATCACTAAAGGTCAAATCTCAACACCAGGAATGGAAGCAGAAGACCAAACCTCCTCCTACCAGCCACAGGCGCCTGTAATAAATCCCAATCTAGATTTTGATAAAGGAGCCCCAAGTTAGAAGATGTCTTGTTCTCGTGAGAAATAAATTTAAATCTTTTCTAAACAAGAGTTTAGTTTTTGCTGCTCTCTAGATTTCTGCAGCTTAATTTAAGGTAAATTTATTATCTTAAATAAGCACACACACAATACAACAAGAAGGGCAGAAAATTAATGAGGTTAGAAAAGGAAGAGTTAGATAAAGAATGGCAGGGTAAGTTCAATGAGACTAAAAAATTAAAAAGGACATAAATGTCAGAGCAGAAGTTAATAAGACAGAAAATATAGAAATAATAGAGATCAAAAAATCTAAAACTTGGCTCTTTGATAAAAAATAATATTCAAGTCATTTGGCAAGACTGATAAAGAAAAAAGCAGTAGTAATTGTTTAAAGGTGAGCATAATTATAGATAGAAGAGATTTTAAAAATGGTATTATTATAAACTAGAAACAACTATAAACAATCACCTCATGTGCATGCAAACACTGGACAATGAATAAGGTAGACAGAAGAAGAATTGATGTCTTTGAATTATGGTGTTGGCGAAGAGTATTAAATATACCATGGATTGCCAAAAGAACAAACAAATCTGTCTTGGAAGAAAGACAGCCAGAATGCTCCTTAGAAGCAAGGATGGCAAGACTACATCTCACATACTTTGGGTATGTTACGAGGAGGGATCAGTCCCTGGAGAACGACATCAGTCTTGGTAAAGTAGAGGGTCAGCGAAAAAGAGGAAGATCCTCAATGAGATGGATTGACACGGCTGCAGCAATGGGCTCAAGCATAACAATAATTGTAAGCGTGGCGCAGGACCAGGCGGTGTTTCATTCTATGAGTCAGAATTGACTCGAGGGCACCTAGCTACAACAATAACATAAACAACTCTGTGAAAAATAATTTAAATATTTAGAAAAATAAGCACATTTCTAGGAAAAATAAATTTGCCGAATACTGAGTTTTTCCTTAACTAATTATAGTAATTATATCAGAAATTAAAATCATCCCCACAAATGAAACACTTGGTTCTACCAAACTTTCAAGGAAGAGATTACACCAGTTTTAAAAACACTCTTAAAAAATCAGTTGATGTTGAATCAATTCTGATTCACAGTGGTTCCGTGAGTGTCAGAGAACTGTGCTCCATAGGGTTTTCAGTGGCTGCTTTTTCAGAAGTAGATCACCAGAATTTTCTTCCAAGTTGCCTCTGGGTGGATTTGAACTGCCAGCCTTTCAGTTAGCAGCCACGCTTAACTGTTCAGTCGCCCAGGGACTCAACAAACTCTCTTAGATAATAGAAAAAGAGGGAACACCCTTCAATTGTTTTCAGAAGATAGCATACAATTACTAACTGATCCAAACAATAGTGACAACAACAAAAAAGGTCCTGTTCTTTTTTAGAGGGAGAAGGTGGCAAAATGAAGTTTCAGGAAGAGACAAAGGGAATATTAAAAGAGAAGAATTTCAGCTTGTAGTGGTGAAAGAAGAACAAAAAAGGGAAGCAAATGAACTATCTAGTGATGGTGTCTTAGTCATCTAGTGCTGCTATAACAGAGATATCACAAGTGGATGGCTTTAACAAAGAGAAGTTTATTCTTTCACAGTTCAGTAGGCTACAAGCCCAAATTCAGGGCTTCAGCTCCAGGGGAATGCTTTCTCCTTCAGCTCTGAAGGAAGGTCAATCTCTTCAATCTTCCCTTGGTCAGGGAGCTTCTCTGTGCAGGAAACTCAGGTCCAAAGGATGCCTCCCGGCACTGCTTTCTTGGTGGTATGAGGTTCCCACGTGTCTCTGTTAACTTCTCTCTTTTATATCTCAAAAGAGATTGGATTAAGACACTATCCAGTCTTGTATACCTCATCCTAGTGATAGAGTTTACAACACATAAGGAAATCACATCAGATTACACAATCATACAATACTGGGAATCATGACCTAGCCAAGTTGATATACACATTTTTGTGGGGACACAATTCAATCCATGACAGATGGGCAAGAGGTATAGAAAGAAGTTGAGCACTTGCAGAAGGAAGGTGAGTGTACACTTTGGAGACTAATTTTGGAGAAGTTCACAGAGAAAGGAAAGAAACGAAACAAGGGAGAGAGCTAGATTATGGCTAAATACATGAGAGGCAGGAAAACCATCAAGAAAAAGTCCATAATAAATGAAACCCAAGTCCTAGGAAAAAGAAGAGGAAATTAGGAAGAAGCACTGTGCTCCCAAGAATGTGAGGAATCTGCGGACATAGAGAAGTCATGGGAAGGGAAAAGAGATTTTCCATAAAATCTTACCGGGGTAAGTAGGGTAAAATGAGCACATCACAGCTAAAAAGAGGATCATAGAAGCAGATAAGGAGCCCTGGTGGCACAGTACTTACGGGCTGGGCTGCTAACGGAAGGGTTGTCTGTTGCAATGCACCAGCTGCTCCATGGGAGAAAGATGTGACAGTCTGCTTCCATAAAGATTTACACCCTTGGAAACACTACGGGGCAGTTCTACTCTATGCTATAGGGTGGCTAAGAGTTAGAATCTACTTGATGACAATGGGTTTTTGTTTGGAAGCAGGTAATTCAAACATAGAAGCCAGAGTTACAGTCTATGAAGCTCAAAGTAAACTGGTTGTATTGTAGTTCTAGGAATTGGGAAATAGTCACACTAAAAGTGACTATACTGGGAATCGATCCATTAGTTGGACAAGATAAATAGATATTAGACAGGTACTGGTAAACTACCTTTGGGACAGATGGTGATGGACGTGAATTGGGGAAAAGAAAGATTAAATTCATAGCATCTACTACAGCCATCCTATTGCCCCTTCCCCTCCCTTACCACTACCAGTGACACCAAGAAATACAAATGGATGGATTACTTAAGGATATATCTCCTTTCCTTAAAGAAGATAAACGGTTGCACTTAGAGGGAATATCAGTTTTATTTAGGGAAAAAAAAAAAGATAGAACTATAAATAACTACAACTTACCTGAGAATGTAAATATATATGATCAACCTGCAATAGTTACAGATTTTAACATCTTTATGTATATATACATGCATAAAGACTGGAAAAATATTAAGTGTAGGCAAGCAGAATTGGTTAGGGTTTATGTGTAAGAGAAAATAGAAAAGTGTGCCTTTTCAAATCATTACACTAACAATATCTTTCCTAAAAGCTAGATAAATTAGAAAATGTATTTGGCTGATGAAGACATTTCTACAGAACAGGAAGAACGTTTAAATACCAGAGGAAATACCAAGGTGAGAAAAGCTTTGCTCCTTTGTCAGGGCATCAGCATCTAGCAGAGTGTTAAAGACAGCGTTGGAAGAAGGGTTCTGAGAAAAAGGAGTGAAGCTTAAAGAATTAATAGCAGCCAGGACTGTTCAGTTTCAGATCCGTTTAGTGACAGCAGTGGCGAGAAAACAAAGATGAGAAAGAAATTGGAGCACAAATCAGAGAGCAAAAGGAGGGCCATTGGTATTGATGAGGTCAAAGAGAAAGAAAGAAGAAGAGAAAGTCAAAGTAGTAACAATAAAAACACACTCTACAAACATTGTGTCCAAGAAGAGAATAGAGGATGGTGGTGGGCTTAAGAGATCAAAATGGGTGGCAAAAAAAAAAAAAAAAAGATACAAAAAGGGAAATTGAATAATTAGATTGCTTTAATTTAAAAGAAAAATAAAAGTAGGTATGTGGATTCCTATCTGCAAAGAAGTCAAAGGTGAAGGCATTCATTGATTAAGCAGGAGACATCGAGCCGCCATCTGGGGACTAGACAGTAGGTTTTTAGACAGATGTCCCCAGGTGCAGTGGTTTGACCTTAGATCGGATCACTTAATCAGCTCAGTTATTAAAAAAACATATATACATCATGTGAATAACGGTGAAATGGCTAAGACAATAAAAGAGTCTGACGATTTTTTTTAAAGAAGTTTGACAAGACATCGAAAACTAGAAGCGGCAAACATCACTGTGCTGATTATAATGATTTTGCTGGAAAAGGTGTCTAGTCTAACAAAAGGCATGATGCAGCCTATGTGGTCCAGTGTCATAAGGTATTTGGCGAATTGGATTCTGGGGTCATAACAAAGGAAAGCATGGATAAGGCTATTTTACACTATTTGGGTTAATAAAATCTTGTAGGGAGGTGACAGGCTAGATAAGTTGGGAATATATCTGAGTATGTTTTGTATCATGTCTACTGTCATCACCAGAGCCCTGGAGGTGCAGTGGTTAAACATTTGGCTGCTAACCAAAAGGTCAGCAGTTCAAATCCACCAGCCGCTCCTTGGAAACTCTATGGGGCAGTTCTACTCTGTCCTATAGGGTTGCTATGAGTTGGAATCGACTCGATGGCAATGGGTCTGGGTTTCTGTTTTATAGTCATCACCATAGGAAGATGGAAAAACAAATTAAACTGATAAGGGGCAAAGGTGGGGTTATTTGTGTGTGAAATCCTCAAAATTTTTCACACAGTAAAAAAATCTCCGATGTGAAAGAAAATACATGTAAAGATGAAAAAAAGACATTGATAAGTCGCCCAGTCTCAGTCATATCTTATGCAGCTGAGATCATTCGGGAAATAATGAAAGCCAAAAGGATGAGGAAATTTAAAATATGTGACAAGCAGACAAAAAACATGGAAAACAAAATATAGCACAATAAAGGGAAAGGAAAGAAAATTATATTGAAGTTTCATAGTGTGACAGATGAACTCTATGATTCATATTATTCAAATTTCACAACTAAGTTATTAAAAAAAAATCATCTGCGTTTTGCCAATTAGCAATTTAGGCAGCTTAAGTAACGTGTCCAAGGTCACGTAGCAAGTAAATGTAGAGCTGAAATTCAATTCACGGTCTATCTTACTCCTGAGCTTTTATCTACACACCATTGCCTTTCAAAACAAAGACATAAAAGTGAGAAATAAAAGGAAATACAATTATATTGAAGCTGTATAGTTGAAGGATGGGTGTATTATCTGTAGAGCAAGAAGCTGCAACAAATTAAAAAAAAGAAGAAAAAAAGAAATGTTGGCGCGATTTGCACTCGCTTGTCAGAAAAAGGAAAATCCTCTACAGTAAGTATCATGCAAAGGTGTCTCTGATGACTTGAATGCCTGGGGAGCCGAGCTGTGTATTAAACACCCATGCCAACAGAGTTTCAGCTCAGAGCTGCAATTTTGAGCTAGAGGTCTTGTCAGGGAGATAACCTTTTCCAAATAATACATAATTAAAGTGGATTAAGTGTAGCTTGATTTCTCTTTGGCTACTATTCAAATACATCATCGCCACAATGCATAATTAAACTAACAGTTATTGTTAAAGTATGCCATTAAAAAAAAAAAAACCCACTGCCATCCAGTGGATTTCAACTCATGCCTACGCTATAGAACAGACTAGAACTGCCCCATACGGTTTCAAGGCTGTAATCTTTACAGAAGCAGATTGCCACATCTTTCTCCCATAGGCAGCTCTAGGTAAGACATATTCTCTGGCTTCACTCAAAAATCACTCTGGAGATGGCATACCTGAACGTTTTCATTCGTTGAAGCATTCTAGAAGATCATAGCAGTCCCTGGGTGGAGCAAACTGTAACATGCTCCCTTGACTGCTAACTGAAAAGTTAGAGGTTTGAGTCCACTCAGAGGTGCCTTCCTGGCGATAAATTTCTGAAAAATGAGCCATTGAAAACCCTACAGAGCACAGTTGTACTCTGACACTCATGGGACTGCCATGAGTCAGAATCAACTTGATGGCAACCGGTAAGAAGGTCACAATGGAGAATTTGCAGTAGGGCAGAATTTTTTTTTCCCCCCTGAGGAAATGGTATCTATACTTTGTTTATAAAGCCTACAGTATCTTTTTTAAGTTCCAGGGATTAAATAAATACAACTGAAAAAATTAATAATAAATAACATAGAATGAACTTTAAGATGTATTTTATTGGAAACATTAACAAATAAGTTTGTAAAGTATGATGTTGCTTTTGTACAGTTGTACTTTTGTAAAACTATTATGCATGCACTGAAATGAAATTTTGCATGGGAGACATTAATAGTTTTAACAGTTCTTCTCTTACATGGTGATATTATGGATTACTTTCTGCATTTTCTGATTTTTCTATAGTAAAAATGAATTATATGTATGTATATATATATTTTATTAACTCTCTATTTACTTAATTTAACAGTGTGGATTCTAAAATAAACACCAATTTCAGCTTGCTCTTAGAGATAGAAATTAGCCTAATTATCACACTGACTGAGGGTGACTTTAAGTGCTTTTTTATAACATAAAATGCTTTTGTACCTAATTAACCCAGAATTTATGGAAATTTAGGCATCAGTTTTACACTTTAAGCAAAAACTTTTGTAAACAGATTGAGTGTAAATATTCTTGTGAATGAAACTTTAAAAGTTTCCTAAATATTATTTCTAGTGATAATAATAATCACTAATATTTATTGAGGTGACTATATGTCAGACACTTTTCTAAGTGATTTACATCACTTAACTTGTTTCAATAACCATGTGATGTAGATGTGCTCATTGTCCTGATTTTTAGCAATAGAGAGACTGAGGCAATGTTTTGATACCATTCATATAATTTAACACTAGAGTCATGAAAACAATGCTCTGTGAACACATTGAAATAAACCAGGCAAGGTTGATGTTTTCTAAACCTTATCCTTGCATTTATTACTAATCCTAGATGATCATGATAATAATTTTTTATTGTGCATCACAGAAAATTAGAAAATAGTTCTCCTTCCCTATTGAATTAAAAAGTTTACAGAGCTCATTGCTGCCAGTCTACATTCTTCAAAACATATTCAGGGATGACCTGGACCCGAACCCTCCAGGAACTACAGAACCCAAATCCCAGGGATGAGGCTAGAGTCTGCACTGATAAAATGCTTCCTAGGGATGTTACGACTACTACTATTGAGATATGATGAATTCCAAGTCTGCATGGCAAATCAGAAATAAGACTGACATGGTTTCCTGATTTCACGTTCCAGTTTGACCTAATTGCCTTTTTATGAGGCACTGAAAGCGGAATGCTCACACCTGATTTTTTTTTTTTTTTTTTTTTTACACCTACTTTTTTTTTTTTTTTTTTTTTTTGGCCCCACCTATTCTCAGTATCTAATATCCCAGAATACAAATGTCTCAACATTTCTCTCCCAACTTCCCCCCACTTTCTGCTCCTACATCCTGGCAGTTGCTAAGGAAATCATGATTTGGGCAGGAAGCATACAGGATCTTAGAGCTTCTACTGAAGTGTTTAAGTTTGATTTCTACTTTCACACCTGATATCCAATGACTGTCTGCATGGAAGTGGTATCAAATACTCCCAAGTGGAAAGGTTTCTTCATTCGTTCAAGGACACAGTCATCAGAAAGTGAGGGAAAAAGAGATCAGCTCCCTTCCTTCATAGAGGCAACGTTCTATTGGGGGAGGCAGAAATTAATAGAAAAATCAATAAATACGTTGAAATGCGGATGGTGATAAATACTGTGTAGAAAAACTTGAAAAGGCAAGATTTTAGAGAGTGACGGAATGGAGTAGAGGTGCTAGGTTAGATAGGGAAGGGCTCCCTAGATAATTGGCATTGGAGCTGAAACAAGAGTGAAGTAAAAGAGGGGGCCATCTACAAATCTGGGGAAGAGCATTGTAAAAGGAACAGAAAGCACAAAGGCTAGGGGCAGGAGTGGGCTTGGCTTGTTCATGGAAGGCATAAAGATCAGTGTGGACAGAGCACTGTGAATGAGGAGAAAAGATGCAGAAGACACCAAGAAACAGGAAGAAATTCGCTCATGCAGGGCATAGAAGCACATAGTGCTTAGATTTCATTCTGAGTACAGTGGAGACCATTCTGAATGAGGGCAAGAAATTATCTAATTTTCATTTTAAAATATCACTGTAGCAGGTATTTGGAAAATTGATTGGAGGCAAAGAAACCTGTTAGTAGCCTTTTACAATCCAGGTGACAGAAGATTGTGGGTTAGTCTGAGTTTCAGCAGAGTAAATGTTGAAACATGGGCAGATTCTGTGTGTATCTGTTTATATTGTGAAGCGAGAGCTCATTATAATTGCTAATAGATTAGATGAGGAATATAGAAAATAAAGATAAGTGTTATAAATTGAATTGTGTCTCCCCAAAATATGTCTTGTATCCCAATCCCAGTACTTGTGGATGTAATCCCATTTGGGAATTGGGGTTTTTTTTTTCGTTAACAATGCCACACCAACATAGGGTGTGTCCTAAGCCTAATCACTCTGAGTTATAAGAAGTGACGGAGACACAAAGACAAGCAAATACAAGCAAAGGAAGAGAGATGCTACATGCAGATCACCAAGGAACTCAGGGACAGAAGCTGAAAGAGACAAAGATCCTCCCCCAGAGCCAATAGAGAGAGGCTTCCCCTAGAAACAGTGCCCTGAATTCATACTTCAAGCCTCTTGAACTGTGAGAAATGCATTTCTGTTCTTTAAAGTCACCCACTTTAATGGTTTCTCTTACAGCAGCACTAAGAATCTAAGACAGAGTCAATGATAACCCCAAGGTTTGTGGTTCAAGCACTAAATGTCAGAGCCATTGATGAGATGAGGAAGACAGGAGCTCTGCATTGGACATGCTAAGTCTGCCGTGCCAGATAGGTATTCACCGGAGGAAGAGGCATTCAAGTGGAGTGTGTCGGAACTTGGGAAGAGATCGGGGTGGGGATCAAAGCAAGGGAGTCTTGAGCATATAGATGGAATGTTAAGTTCATGATTCTGGTTGAGCTCACCTAGGAAGGAGTGTACATATAAATAGAGAAGAGAAAGACACATGTAGCTTAGCTCCCAGAAGAAAACTTGCTCAAACCTGTTGTTGTTCTATGATAAAAAGGTGTGGTTCTTTAACTACCTAAAGTTTCAGCCTGCAAAGAACAGACAAGGGACAATGATTTGTAGAATATAACATATGATACTGTAAAGAAATTAGAATTTTAACGTTACCTGTGATTTCACTGTCACACAACCTCCCTGAAAAGGTAGGTTTTTTTTTTAATGTAAATATAAGTGTGAATATACTAGTTAACATCCCACAATGTATGACTCATTTTAAGCAGAGACCTTCAGTTAATCCTGAGAGGCTGGCAGATTCACTTATAAAACTAGTGGCACAATTGGGAAGAAAAACTGCCCATTTGAGTAAATGCTTTATAAAGGCAATTAAAGCAGAAAGATGTGTTTATGGTCTTTCACCCTTCAAAATGGTGACAGATCAAATTTATTAAAAATGTAATTTGGAAGAGAAGCTGCCAATATAGTAATAAAAATAAAAATGAAACTAATTTCTCTTAGAAGTCTGTGGCACTTTTAGTCCTAACCAACCCAAGGAATTTGCTATCCATATAAAAGTAAGAATTGGAAATTGTCTTTCAATTCCTAAGGGTTTTGACCTAGAATTCAACTATTGTTTATATGACCATGTGATATGCTAGTTCAATAGTTTAGAACAGAAAATACAGATATAATTTGTATACAACTGAAACTTAAGAAAAACGTTTGGGAACTTTTTTTTTTTTAATCAACACAACATAGGAGGCATCTGATAAAGCAAATATGCTATTAAAACTTAAATGCATCGATGTGGTTAAAAGAGGAAATATTGTTTAACATACATCTAAAGAAATTTTTCCCTGTTTTACAAAGGCACTTGTGCTTTTTTTTATTAATTGTTTTTTTAAAAAAAGTAAGGGAACACCCTTTAGGTTTAGAAGGACACTAGAGATATCAGATGCCGTGACAATTCAAATAATACCATTTCTTAATATTTCTCCCCAAAACTTATTTTTTGTAAGAATTAATACTATCTTTAAAAAAAAAGTATAACCTGATTTTTAGTTCAAGAATAATGCCAAACCAGATTGTTTTATCCCGGAAAATATCACTTCCACCACCATTCCAACTGCTTCAGTATCCTATAATGAAATGAATTGAATAATAAGATGAATTGAGCGGGCCTCTCTAATTCAGAAGGAGTCCCTGGGTGGCGAAAATTGTGACGCGCTTCACCACTAACTGACAGATTCAGAGGCGCCTTTGGAGACAGGCCTGGCAATCTACTTCCAAAAGGTCACAACTTTGAAAACCCTTTGGAGCAGTGCTACTCTGCACACATAGGGTCACCTTGAGTTGTAATCGACTTAAAGGCAACTAACAACAGCAGTTTAATTTAGGGAGTCCCTGGGTGGTGTGAATGGCTAATGTGCTCAACTCCTAACCAAAAGGTCAGATGTTCGAGTCCACTGAGACATACCTCGGAAGAAAGGCCTGGAGATCTACTTCTGAAAAATCAGCCATTGACAACCTCGCAGAGCACGGTTCTACTCTAACACACATGGGGTTAGCATGAGTCAGGATCAACCTGATAGCAATCGGTTTTATCTAATTTTGGACAAAGAAAGTCCTTAGGAATAGGGAACTAGCAGCTTGCAGAAAGGAGTCAGTTTAATTATATTCAAATAAAAGATGTTTGTTTGTGTTCATAGATAGAAAGAGTAGATGAGAAGATTGGAAGGGTGAAGAAATATCGATAGTGCATTGCCCCTTCAATGGAATGAGTTGAACAGATTGTATGGAGAGGGAGGACAATTCTGACTTCTGAAGTTGCTTCTGCTCAGGTTACCATCCTCAGTCTTTCTTTGGGCTGATATCTTCCGCAGGATCAGTCACTGTTCTGAAGTGCAAATTCCTCACTTCCTTTCCTGACCCTCCCCCACACCAACATTCCTGAAAGATTATACCTAAATTTCAGAGTTAAAGAGTAAATCTTTATCTTCAATATATTCAGCATGAAAAAATATTAATAGTGTACAGAACAAATAATGGTTTCAAAAAGTCCGTATTATCATATAAATCTACCTACAAGGTGATATCAGAATAAAAAATGAGAGGTAATTATTTTAGCAGAATTTTAGCATGTGTTTGCCTTTTAAACTCTGTAACGTTGTATCTGAAATCAGTAAGTGATAATCAAATTTCTACAGTAGCCAGATCATCTTGATTTTATTCTGAACTGCCTAGTAAGAAACTTTTTAAGTGAGTTTACTTATTAATTGTAGTTGGAAAGTACCATCTACTTACTTAAAGTAAATGTTGTATTAAAAAATATGTTTTACCAAATGGGACTAATGAGGCACAGCGGTCCAGGGACAAGGACTAGAAGGCAGAAGGGGTCAGGAAATCTGGTGATAGGGAACCCAAGGTTGAGTAAGGATAGTGTTGATGTGTTGTGAGGTTGTTAACCATTGTCATAGGGCAACATGTGTACTAACTGTTTAATGAGAAACTATTTTGTTCTGTAAACCTTCATTTAAAGTGAGAATAGCAGCACAATTGGAAGAGCATAGTCGATGTCACTGAACTGTGCATGTAGAAATTTTTGAAATGGTGTATCTTTGGCTATGTATATTTTCACCAAAAAGAAAAAAAAAAAGGTCAAGAAGGGAGAGGGTTGACATGTCCTGGGGTTGTTAACCAATGTCATAAAACAATACGTGTACTGACTGTTTAATGAGAAATTATTTGTTCTGTAAACCTTCACCTGAAGTATAATTAAAAAATAAATTAATTAATTAAAAATTAAAAAATATATATATGTTTTAGTGACACTAATTTAGGGGAAAAAGACAAAATTGTCCCTTTTGCAATTTAAGATCAGTCCAAACTACTACATGTAAATTAAATGCTGTGTTTTTGCTTTGTCCCTAACTACATACACACACACACACACGCACACACGCACACATGTGTATTTTGTTGTTTTGTTACTGTTAACTGCCATCAAGTTGGCCCCTGACTCATGTCAACCTCATGCACAACAGAACAAAACACTGCCAGGTCTTGGGTCATTCCTATGATCAGTTGGGAACTGGACCATTATAATCCATTGGGTTTCATTGCTTGATTTTTCAAAGTAGATCGCCAGGCCTTTCCTCCTAGTCCATCTTAGTCTGGAAGCTCCACTAAAACCTGTTCAGCATCATAGCAACACACAAGCTTCCACTGCCAGGGGGATGATGACTGCCCTTGAGGTGCAGCGTCCAGGATCTCAACCTGCGTCTCCCGCATGGAAGGAGAGAATACTACCACTGAACCACCAACACACACACACACACACACACACACACACACACACACACACACACACACACAAAGGAGTTTTGATTTTTTATTACATATATTTACAGGCAAAAAAACTGTAAATTGTGAAATATGTTTCTAATGGACTGTTGCAAAAAAGTACTTACTAGGCACACAAAGCAAGAACCCCAAATATCCGTTCTTTGTGGTTTTCCTGGTTCAGTAAAGTGATTATGTCCATGCAACAAACAATAGTGGTTCTCCCCGCATAAACATTTGCTGTTATACCATGAATTAGAGGAAGAACACTTTAAATGCAGCAAATACCAGCCAAGTCACCATTCAGCTTCATATTTTTAGCTATAAAAAATGTAAAATAAAATAAGAAGAAGGTTTTTATGGGATGGAATGATTTTCCATCTCTGGGCAAAGAAGAAGAATAACTGATTTGCTTTGTGAATATAATTCACCAATGTCTACATAGAATGTGACAGTTACCTACTGCACAAACTGTATCCTTTTAGAAACGTAGTAAATTTAAAGCTTTTTATGAGACTGTGTGAGATACATGGTAGCTGGGAAAATGATATGTGGAAAAGGAGTGTATTTAAACTTCAGTGTCTGCCTAACAGTGGAAACCACATCTTTGCCTGGAGGCAGTAGATCTGTCTAAATGAAGATGGGCTAGTAATGTTTTCAAAGGACAGCAGAGTGGAGCCTTCTGCCTGCTAAATCACATGTTATTTTTACATGAAGTGTAATTTAGGACAAATAATATTTATTGCTATAAACTTTGTTCTGTCTACTAATAGATAAATGTCCAGATACATTTGAGATTAAATGATAATTAAAGAGGTTTTTTTAATACATATTGTATGAGATCTCACTATCTGTCATCTATCTATCCACCTATGTGTGTGTGTATATATATATATATATGTACGTACACATATATCCATCATCTGTGTATATATATTAGAGTCTGCAAACTTTTTCTGGAAAGGGCTAGATAGTAAATATGTTAGGATTTATGCGCCATATGGTCTCTGTTGCAACTATTCAGCTTTTTTGCGTTGTAGCACAAAAGCAGCCATTAACAATATGTAAATAAATAATATGACTGTCTTCCAATGAAATTTTATTTATGGACATTGAAAATTGAATTTCACATAATTTTTATGTATCATGAAATTTTTGCTTTCTTTCTTGTTTTCAATTATTTAAAAATGAAAACTATTCTTAGCTTAAGGTCCATACAGTAAGAGGTGTCAGACTGGATTTGGACCACAGGCTGTAGTTTGCAGCTGGCAATATACATAATAACCAAATTAAATTTTTCATCTCAAAGAATCTCATAGTTCATTGTAGAACTATCATCTTTTTTGGATCTATATTGATCTCCAGAGTAAATATGAACTTTAGACAAGAAAATAAAAGGTAGCTTTGAAGTAGAGGGCTTTTTTTTTTTTTAATATTATTTTATCACACAAATTGGAATACAGCCAAGATAGAAAAACTCACAACTCGAGTTTAACAGAAAGTGAAAAGCAAGAATACGTCTCAGCTAAATGTTTTATTGTAGGATAAGTTAAGGTATGTAATTAGTCAAAATAAGATCCCAGTATTTTCACAGTATTGTAAACACGGTACAATATTAATTTCCACTTTGTATTTTATATGCAAACAAATTGGGTTTGTCTTCAAAAAAAAGTGTTGCTTTCCTCACAAAAGCTGTCTTTGATAATAAGTAAGAATCCCACTGCAAAACTGAATCTTTCCACATGTGACAAATTTCAGAAGAATGAAGAAAAGAGAAATGTAGCATTCTATTTCGAATACATAATTTTACAGATGGAACTTCTTAAACTAATTCTCAAAAATATAAGACAGTCACGAAAAGACAAATACTGTATGCTTCCATTTACACGAAATGTCTAGAGTAGGCAAGTGTATAGAAAACAAAGTTTGCTAGTGCTTCCCAGAGGCGGGCAGAAAGGAGAGAAAAGGGGTACTCACTGCTTCGAGAACACTGAGATTCTGTTAAGGGCGATGTGAGAATTGGGCAGCAGTTCCTGGTGATGGCAGAACAACCTGATAAACACAGTTAATGCCACTGAACTGAACATGTGAAGAATGTTGAAATGGAAAACACTTTGTCACATATGTATTTACCATAATTTCAAAAATTTTGTATGTCCAATTCTATCAATTTATATAAAAGCATGAATGGATGAAAAAAACAAATGTTTCTTTCGAAGACAGCAATTGGGATCCAAGTCACTGATATAGTGTGGATAATGAAAGAATTTCTCTCTTTAATTCAATTAACATTCCTAATCAAACATCTGAATTTGTCAATTGGTTATCATAGGAGAGAGCTATAAATTCTGCTTCTTATCCAATTCTGATACACAAAACATTACCATGTCTTTTATTTCTCTCTTTGCCACTAGGAGTTAGAAATCAACTGTTAAGCATACAAGTCCATTCTGGGAACTTTTTGCCCTACTAAAAATGTGGGCTATATCTCAAATATTTATGTTTCAGAACAAACAAGAAAAATGAAAGAGTGCTGCCTCATCTTTCCCTTTATTCTCTTGCTACAATATGAAAACAAACAAACACAACAATATCTTTTTGGATAATGAAGTGGACATTCAGTAACAAACCTATAAAAGAATAGAATGTGAAAAAATGTCAAAACCTCCTAAAAAGCAATTCGTGTAGTGTGTGCTTTAACAATGAACTGACTTTGTGCTTGAAATGCCATTTCGTTCATACTTTACAAATGTTGTCTGCTTCTTTGAATTAATAGACTGGGTATTAGTCCCTCTTTAAGTGAGAACAAAACAGAGGTCACAGAAGGAAAGCCTGGCTTTCTGCTGAGCATCTTCGAACCCCCAATTTTGCCATAATAAGTTCTCAGATCAATTAGCTATTGTTTCTTTTCCCAAAATGATCTGGTAGGGCTGATTAAGATGCATATGCAATGGGATAAAAATGAAAGAGATGAAAAATAAGACCAAGGGAAACTAAAATTGTGTTATTGTAGAAGGTAATTAGCATTTAACATAAATTTTGTCTATCATTGGTTGGATTTAAATTTGTCAATGCAATCAGCAGCTTCACGGGTGAATTTCTGATTGTAGTGATGTGCCGGAACCCCTCTGCCACACTAATTTTCACAGAATTTCTTGGCCAATGTATTTTCTTCCTTGTTCTGTGACATTCATAACAATCTTCAACACCACCTTCAGATTGACTGCAATTTGACATATGAAATAGTCTTAGAAAAGGCTCTGGCCAGGAATTTTCACCACAGCATCACAGAAATTTAAAAGCCTATTGTTATACAAGTGCTGCTTATAACACTCTACTAAATCTCCTTAACACTGTCAGCAGAGTCCAGAAGGTAAATTCACACACAGCAATCCCAAATTGGCCTAGGGAGGACATTCCTACTATCTAGAATAAAAGTTGTATCATGAGATTCTGCAAGAAGGATCATCATTATCATCATCATCATTCATTCCACAAATATGTATTGAATACCTATTGTGTATTATCAACATGAATCACAAGACCCTGCAATCATTGCAATGTAATTGATGAATTTCAAAGATTGGTTTATGAATGCTGCTCCTACTTGTTGGGTATCAGCAATGGTTAAGATGCCTTCCACAACATTTCACCATGGGCTTTTCATTAGTGTTCTTGAGTCACCCCTGAATTGCTTAAGAAGTGATGGAGATTAGTCTTGTTATTGATGTTGCCGGAAAGTCTTGCTAAGAATGTGCAGTGTGCCTTCTCCCCAGAGGGATTTCACTCATTATCACAGGAGAAAGTCCTATCCGAGGTTCTCAAGCCATTCCTGACTAAAAAGAACTTTGTCAACAGATGTAGCTGAGGCTGTCAAGGCCCAGCTCACACCCCTGGGTCTTACCATACCAGTGCCTGCAGTGTTGATTTCCAACTTCCAGCGTCCATGTGTCTTTGCGTGAGGCCTTTCTCAGGCCATTAGAGCCCACTTTGGGTGTGGAAGTGCTGGGAATGAAAGCCCCTGAAAGCAGCCCTCAGCCAATGACTGACAGAAATTGGTACAGAATGCCACAGCTCCCTCATCCCTCTGGTGGGCCAGCTCAGAGCCACACTTGCTCCTACAGAAAGAAGCTCCTTATGACTAACTTGCCGCTTCTCCAGTGGGAACTTGCTTTATCACACACATTTTCTCGGCTTTCGTTTGGCTTTCCCTTGCCTGTTCCACTTCCCCATTTCAGTATCAATATTTCCAGAGACAACATCCCAAATAAGCAACTTGCGCTTGAATCTTTTGATCCCTTGTGAATCCACGCTAAGACAACAGATTTCACAAAACGTGTTCTAATAGCTAAGAGTAGGTAGCATTCTTCTTCAATCTACCTATAGAGAAAAAAAAGTTACCCTCAGGTCAACACCGACTCTTGGTAACCTATGTGTGTCAGAGTAAACTGTGCTCCACAGGGCTTTCAATGGCTGATTTTTCAGAAGTAGCTCGCTAGGCCTTTCTTCCAAGGTACATCTGCGTGGACTCGAACCTACAGCCTTTCAGTTAGCAGACGAGGGAGTTAACTGTTTGCACCACTTGGACTCTGTCAAGCAGGTAGTAACTTTCAAATCAGGAATGATGAATGCATTTGAATGTGTTGAAGACATTTGTATTACCATTTCGCTTGGCCTTAAGGTATTTTATGTGTTCTTACAAACAGAATCAGAAGGGAAGAGAATGCTGAGGGACTAGTGGCTTACACATCATAAACAGTAAGAGAAATTATTGAGCATTGGCAAGGGAAATTCTTGCTGTTTTCATAAGGCATGGCATTCCACAACACCTCCTAACTGGGTACTTTATTTCTGATTAAATTTTTTATTAATTTTTTTTTAATTCCATGCCCATTTGGAGATTGTTTTTCCTAATTAAGAGGATATATCCTTAACTAAGAAAGTAGGTATATAGTCCTGAAGTCCTTTTGTCTGAAGTCAAGCTCCAGGATATATGTATATCCGTTTGTTCATCAAAATTTCACAAGATGAGCATTGGTTTTTTGGCTAGGCATATTTCTACGTGCTGGATAAATCTTGCTACCAGGATCATGTGATGAGACACACACACACACACCCCAGAAAAAAAGAAATAAAAGAAATAGAGATGCTAAACTCAAAGTATAAGTAGAAGGTAAGATGTGGCCAAAAGGAGAAACTGACCAATTCTTGCTGTGTAAATAAATGATTTCACAGAGGAGGCCATACTGTGCTTATCCTGGGGGAAATGGAGCTGTTCCTTAGGGGGAGCTAAGCCTAGAGGGCATCCCAGGCAGAGGGAAAGTACAAGCAAAGGAACACAGATAGGAAATAGTCAATTGCATTTACAAACCAGACACTTTACCAGAACTCAGGTAAACATGGAATGGAAATGTTTGGCAGAAAGCAAGAGTGGAGAAGTTGGCAAGAGAGCTATGTAGCTCAGATTTTATCCTGTAGGCAATGGGAATATTTGGGGGGAGGCATTAATAGGAGAATAACAACATCATATCTGCTATTTAGAAGATTGTCTTAAAAACCAACCCATTGCTATCAAGTCAATTCCAATTCATCGTGACCCAGTAGGACAGAGTGGAACCATCCCATAAGATTTCTAAGGCTGTAATATTTATGGGAGCAGACTGCCACATCTTTCTTCCATGGAGCTGCTGGTGGGTTAGCTTAGCAGTCGAGCACTTCACCACTGCGCCAAAAGACCAAGGGAAAACTAAAGAGGAAAAAAAGTGTTATGATTGATACGTTGCAGGCGTGAGGGGTGGGGAATGGAAGCTCATCAGCCACATACACACCATCCTCTATAGACCCGCAAGGTGCCGTCATAAATATTTCTATTATTACTTAAAAGTGAAGGCGGGAGGTGAGTGATGGCGACAGGAAGGAACAGTGCTTTCACAGAAGAAGAGAAGGAATTAGTTGTGTTCTTGTCAGATATACTCCAGCCTGGCAAACATTCATCTCAGTGGTTCCTTTTCTATCTCATTATCCCTTGCTTACAATTCTGCAGCATCCCACCTCCGTCCCTAACTCAGAAACACATTTAAAAAAAAAAAAAACTTTTTGATCTCTACAAAAATATGCTCCTATAGGAAAGATGGGGACTTTAAGCTGAAATCCTATTAGACATATAAGGATGACCATGTTATTTTCACAAGGTGCTGTTTGCTTTAGGGGCTTGTGTGTGTGTGTGTGTATGTGTGTGTGTGTGTGTGTGGTGTGTATTTAAGCACTATGTGAAACACTTCAGCAAACTGGCTTTCGCAACCACTTGTAAGCCCACTGCCTCCACTGTGATTGGACCTGGGGGATAAAAGGAAAACTTTAAATTCCCGAGCTCTGCATCTGTCACAAGTAATTTTAAACAACATAAATGGCGTTAGAATGTGTATTATGCTTTCAATCTGGTTTAACATCAGAAATGCTTCCTATATAAACTGCCACGTAGTCCAATGATCAGCAATTATAGTAAATCAGATTCAGTACCAAACTATTTTCCCTTTTCCAGCAAAAGAAAATGACTTCCCCACCCTGAACATCAAAAACGTCCACGATGACCTGCCTGAAATAATGTCATCGCAAGCGTATGGCCCTCACCAGGAAACACAAGAAATTAATTTTAGCCTATAGCATAGCTTCAGGATAAAACTATCAAGGAAGTAAAAATAGTTTTTCGGTGGCTGTAAAAAAAGAATATGGATGAGATATTTACACCCAGCGTCTATTTCTCCTTATCCTTCATCATCTCGCTTACTGCCAGTTTAATCGTCAACTTGTCTCTTTAGTTTCATACCTTTCCCAAATGTGTTTTCTCCCCTCTACCTTATCTGTTCAAAGCCATCAGTCACACCCGCAGATTTGTAATGAACTTGCTCTCTGCCTAGCCAAAAGAAAAGGAGACAAAAAAGTGACATCATTTTCAAAAGCGGGGGAGATCGGCACTCTGATCTCAGTGAGAGAGAACAAAGGAAATGTCTGGCAGGACCAAAAGGGAAAAGTATGGGGACGGGGCACACTCTTTCTTTCCTCATCCATGCTTTGTTCACCACACTTTAGAAATTTGGAATCCATTCGTTTTCCATTCTCATAGTATCCTGCTGGCCGTGCAAGGTCTTGTCTGGACATAATTACTAGAAAACAAAGCGTGACATTCTCTTTCACGCCCCTTTTGGGAGTTTGGTGGGATGGGGTGAGGGTGGAACGTTTAAAGGCTTATTACAGAGTTTTGAGACGTATGTAACATTTTAAAATTCTAATGCAAACTAGCTAGCTCAGGAATCCGGGCAGGCAGATATGTCCTAGCTGTATCCAAACTCAAACTAAAATAAGAAAGGGGAGATAGCTGTGGAAGGAAGAAGGAAGGAGCATTTTAAAAAAAAATCACTGAAGATCTCACTGGACTAAATTATAGACGTATGAGGAAAAGGTAATGTGGAAATCAACATTGAAGGCTCAGAGGCTGAGGCATTAAAACAGCTGCTTACAATAACTTGGGATATGTAATCAGAATTACTGTATAAAAAACATAATCCCCTAAAATAATCAAGCTAAAAAGAAAGATGAGTTTGCTCCAGTTACCTTGCTTTGAGTCACTTAGGGACCACGTGCAGGAGATTATCAAACTTGTACCATTCGCCAGAGAAATGTGATGAATCACCCTTGATAAAATGAGCGGAGCAAATGCTTTCTTTTTAAAGTGAAGCTCGTGCAAAATGAGACATGTACGGTGGGCATGTGCCTCCCAGGCCACAAGCTCAGGTGTGTCAAGAATGGAGCTTTATTTTTCTATGATTCAGTTTATATCTGGAAATTTTTAACTTCTCCTGTTATCAAGAATCCTAATCATAAATCAATTCTTGGTAAACTCAGTCAACTCCAGATTTTGCTCTAGCTTCTCCCTCTTGGTGCTGATCCACATTCCATGGATTTTGCATACAGTCTAGATCCTGTCCCCAGTCCTACTGGTATAATCCAGCATCTGTGAAGGTGTGTTTCACTCTGTCTGGTTTCAAGTTTCAGGGTCACTCCTACCCCAGTGAGCATCTAATTCCCTACGACATCTCTGGTTGTCAGCACAGAGGTTGTTCTGTGTAACTGGCATAAATCAGTTGCCATCAACTCTATTCTGGCTCATGGCAATGCCATGTGTGTCAAAGTAGAACTGTGCTCCATGGGGTTTTCAGTGGCAGAGTTTTCACAAGTAGATAAGCAGGGCTTTCTTCTGAGGCACCTCTGGGTGGACTTTCAGTTAGCAACAAGAGCCTTAACTATTTGCACCACCCAGGGACTCCAGTGTTCCTGTCAAAACTACTATGAAGAATCTTCAGTTCTCTCGGCTATTTCTTAGCAACTTTCACATCCCTTAGCATGTTAGGAAAAGGCAAGAAACTTCTAGATAGTTACCTGATCCACTTTGTGGTGAATGGGAACTTGAGATCCATTACAGAACTCTTTGCCTGGATTTAACAGGCCACACTATCAACTGCACTGCTACCTCATCACGCTGGCCTGGTAGGAGCTGTGGGAAGTGGAATCTGAGAGGCTTTTGGATTCTCAGGCACCATCCCAGGCACTGGTCCTCAGATGTTCTGTTAGCTCTAGGTCTACACCAGTATCTTGGGGTGTGGTACAAAGAAGGAATATGTAGTGGGGTCCAGAGTCCTTTCTCAGATATCCTCACGACCTTCTAAATCCACGGCTTTCCTCACTAACTCTTCTCCTTTCTCCTAAACCAGAAGATTTTATCTCCTCTGTGACTGGAAAAATGGATACAGCAAGTTTATTTCCAATATATCACTTAAAGCCCAAGTCAGTCATGCCTATGATTTTTTATACTAAAAATTTCAGACTTTCAAACACAAACAAAAATTCCCTTCTCTTGAATTATTGTCTCCACAGCACATTTTAAAAGTTTATTTTGGAAATCAAAAAAGCTGAGTTTTGATGTTTTGTTTTCTTTTGATAACTCTGCTGAACATAACAAAAACAAAAAATCTTGCCTTCAAGTCAGTTCCAACTCACAGAGACCCCACAAAACAGAGCAGAACTGCCCTATAGGGTTTCCAAGGTGGCCGGTGGATTCCAACTGCTGACCTTTTGGTTAGCAGCTATAAGTCTTAACCACTGTGCCATGAGGGCACTGATGAATGTAGATACTCCAGATTAAAGGGTAGTAGGAAATTTCAAGAAAATATCATAACTTGATGTTTCAAAATACTATCATACGTTTCTTCCCCTATAAATCTTTGCCTATGGAAAAGAACATGTGATTCTTGCCTTCTTATCTTGCCCTCCTCCAAGAAAGATGGAACTGAGTACTCTTATTTAATCCGCTTCTCCAGAACAATAAATTCCACATAGAGCAAAGTAGAGGATATATCCAAAGCAGAGTACTCTATACTGAGGTCCTTCAAAATAGTATAGGTAAATCCACATGATGGGCTCAGAATACATAATTAGAGAATCCAACCATTTTCTGAATAACATCTATGGACAGGTGCCATTGTAGGAAGGGCATGTCCAGGTGGAGCCCAATTGAAGTTCTCAGAACCTCTCAGGGATTTGTGCTAAGAGATACCAAAGTTAAACTGTACTTGGTAGTATAGACAACTGAGTTAAAAAAAAACCATGTGGAATTACGTTAGCCCGTCATACTGGGTCATAGCATGAGTACATAGAAGACCACAGGGACACACTTGGGGTTGAAAGGAGGAGTGAAGAGAGAGAGAAAAGGAAAGAAAATTATCAGAGCCACAGAAATCATGACAGAAAAATGGAGGCGAGAGGCGCTGTGATGACGAACCACATTATTTGAAATTGCAACTTCCGCATCTCCTGCCTTCCTCCCTTTATTTTTCTCCATAGAATTTGTCAGTAACCAACATGCTATATGGGGCCCTGGTGGTGCAGTGGTTAAAAGCTTGGCTACTAACCAAAAGGTTGGCAGTTTAAATCCACCAGTTACTCTTTGGACACCCTATGAGGCAATTCTACTCTGTCATACAGGGTCGCCGTGAGTTAGAGTCTACTCAACAGCAACCGGTTTAACATGCTATATATTTTATATGTTTACTTGCATACTGTCTGTTTACACACACACACACACATGTGGTGTGCATGTGCATGCCCCAAATTACAAGATCCATAAGAGAAGTGATTTTTGCATGTTTTGCCACTGGTGGATCCCCAGCTCTTAGAGTAATGATAAGGACTCAATAAATATTTGTTGATGGAGAAAAGGAAGGAAAACAACAAGGAAGGATGAAAGGAAAACATGGGGGAGGAAAGGAAGGACAGCAAGGGGACGTGGACATTTTTTGGTTTTAATTCTAACAGACCCAAGAAGCCTGACTGTACTTCCTCTTCTTGGATTCTATGATATCCCCCCTTTTGTCGACTTGAGCTAGTTTGAAAGTGCTTCTCTTCTTGTCACCAAATGAAACTTGACAACAACAGGTATAATGAGTGGATGTGTAATGCCCCCTCCTTTGTATCAGGCAATTAGTGTAGCAGACAATCTCCTCTTTAAATCACCTTTAAACCTAGTATAAAAACTGATCACAGCAGGAGCTGTGAGTTTGTTGGAGAAGCATGACCAAGGTTGCTGACTAAAGTCACAATGAAGATAGTTAAAAAAAAAAAAAAAACCAAAGGTACAAGATAAAACACATCCACAAGGACAGGGGTGGAATACCTGGGGACTGAAGAAGCAACTTCCGCATCCACTGTCGTGCATTAAGGACAGTATATGATTCAGCAGCGGTTTCCAAACCTAATGAACGTGTTGCTGGAGTGCTTGTTAAAAGTGGGATTTCCAAAGCCAACTCCTCCAAATCCAGATTCTATAGCTGTGGATTAGGGACCAGGAATATGAATTATTGATTAACACACCAGATAGTACTCATGCAAGTGACCCCCTAAATACACTTTAAGAATAAAAATGTTCTGACCTTTTTGTGGCCCTTAGAATGCCCTGCTTCCAAAAATTTAACAATGGACTCTCACTTCAGTAATTTAGTAATTAACAGTGTAAGGTAAGAGTGGGTGAGACGAAAAAATGGGATTTATTTAAAATTAACTAGACTCTACGTTAAATTTCCTTGCACAGAAAGTGCTACCTTTATAGCTGCATTGGCAAAAACATAATCAAATTATTTACCTACTGGTCAATGCCTGGGATATCAAATTAGGTAATAATGCCTTGAGTCACACTCCTTTCTACCGGTATTCCCACTAATTATAGTATTTTACTGTCTTAATCTCTATCTCCAATTAGAGCTTTGGTATACTTTCTTACAATAACTAGCCTCATGCTCTCAGTGTTTGAATGCCTTCTTTGTAGTAAGTTAGGCTCTGTGAGAGATTCCTGGGCACTCTTGAGGGCAGGACAGTGTGGTCATGAATGTGAGATAAATTCTGGGCCTTGATAGCCACTTTTCTTCAGGGCCCACAGAACAGGTCATAAACTTGAGAGCTGGAAATCCATTAGGACCGAGGCAAACCTTTATAAATCCATCAAATAGCCCCTCCCCCCACCATAAGTCTGTCAGTCTGTCATACTGTGGTGGCTTGGTTGCGATTTTCAATTGCCTCTTATGCATGTGAAAGCCAGACAATGAATAAGGGAGACTGAAGAACTGACTCCTTTGAATTATGATGTTGGAGAAGAACATTGAATATATCATGGACTTCCAAAAGAATGAACAAATCTGTCTTGGAAGAAGTACAGGCGGAATGCTCCTTGGAAACAAGGATGGTGAGACTTCGTCTCAAGTACTTTGGACATGTTATTAGGAGGGACAAGTTCCTGGAGAAGGACATCATGCTTGGTAGAGCAGAAAGTCAGTGAAAAAGAGGAAGACCCTCAGTAAGATGGATTGACACAGTGGCTGCAAGCATAAGAAGAATTGTGAGGAAGGCACAGGTCCAGGCAGTGTTTCATTCTGTTGTACTTAGGGTACAAAGGGTCACTGTGGTCGGAACTGACTCGATGACACCTAGCAACAGCAACAATAAACTACCTTAAATTTGATGGCTTAATCTAAGATTAATGTGTAGGGTAATGGACATTCCTGATTAGGTTACATTCTCAATCCCTGTCCTTGGACACAATCAAATCTTACATCTCCCTAGCTCTCTTATTCCCACTTCACTTTATTAAAATAAGACCTGCTGGGAAGGAAGAGTTAAGTTTGTCTTCAGAAGGTTCTGTATGACTCTAAGGAGGATGTTGCTCATAGCTACCCACCTTCTTATGAAATGTAGTGCATTAGGCTTTTAGACAGAGTTATATAGAGTGAGATTCAAATAAAGACGTACTTCCCACTCATAGATGTGGAAAATATATAGCCTTTTGCAAAATGTACAGTTGAGAATTCAAAGACTCAGGAATAGTTTTGTGTTCCTAAAACACAGTATCTCATGAAGGAACTGCAGAAGATGGAAGATTCAGTTAAAGCCAAGCCATAAAAATTGAAGACTAACTCTGAATTCATTTTCATTTTTTGATTTGTTTTATTATCTCAGGATTTATAGAAAGCCATTCTACCTCATGCACAAATAATTTTTAGTTTTATTCTTTTCTTTCCCCTACCTCTGTTTTAAACTTTCAGTGATAGGTGGTCTTGGAAAATGCTGAATTAAGACTTGGCAAAGTAAAACCTCTATATTTTGGCTGGTCCTAGAGTTCTAACACTCCCCAAAACAAATGCTTCACGTTTCTTAAGAGATCTAAGACCAAAGTAATAGCAACACCCACTTACAAACACACAAGTACACATGCATGCACACACAATGATGCAGCACACACACACACACACACACACTCTCTCTCCTGCCCTTTTGCACATTAACATGATTTATTTTAGGAAAGCATTGCTTCTGTACATCAACAAATTCTTCCTTGTAGCACAATGTCCATACATCCTAGAAGGACACAAAACCAAGGTAGCATTCACTTTACAAAAAAAGGATAGGACTTATCTGTTCAGCTTTAATAGCACTCAATAACAGGTTTGCCATTGTAATATATTAGTTGTTGTTGTTAGGTCGAGTCGGTTCCAACTCATAACGACCCTCTGAACCACAGAACGAAACACTGCCTGGTCCTGTGCCATGATCATAATCGTTGTTATGCTTGAGCCCATTGTTGTTGCCACTGTGACAATCCATCTCGTTGAGGATCTTCCTCTTTTTCACTGACCTTCTACTTTACCTACCTTGATGTCCTTCTCTAGGGACTGATCTCTCCTGACAAGATGTCCAAACTATGTAAGACATAGTCTCGCCGTCCTTGTTTCTCAGGAGTATTCTGGTTGTACTTCATCCACGACAGATTTGTTCATTCTTTTGACAGTCCATGGTATATTCAATATTCTTCACCAACACCACAATTCAAAGGAGTCAATTCTTCTTCGGTCTTCCTTATTCGTTGTCCAGCTTTTGCATGCATATAAGGCAATTGAAAATACCATAGCTTGGGTCAGGTGCACCTTAGTCTTCAAGGTGACATCTTTGCTTTTCAACACTTTAAAGAGGTCTTTTGCAGCAGATTTGCCCAATGCAATGCGTTTTTTGATTTCTTGACTGCTGCTTCTATGGGCATTGAACTCTGAATCCAAGTAAAATGAAATCCTTGACAACTTCAATCTTTTCTCCTTTTATCATGATGTTGCTTATTGGTCCACTTGTAAGGATTTTTGTTTTCTTCATGTTGAGGTGTTATCCATAGTGAAGGCTGTGGTCTTTGATCTTCATCAGTCAGTGCTTCAAGTCCTCTTCACTTTGAGCAAGCAAGGTTGTGTCATCTGCATAGTGCAGGTTGTTAATGATTCTTCCTCCAATCCTGATGCCCCGATCTTCTTCATTTTGTCTAGCTTCTCGGATTATTTGCTCAGCATACAGATTCAATAGGTATGGTGAAAGGATGCATCTCTGACGCACATCTTTCCTGACTTTAAACCACGCAGTATCCCCTTGTTCTGTCCGA
>NW_004444188.1:1422570-1455902 GCF_000243295.1 Trichechus manatus latirostris
AAACACAGGTAAACATCTTTCTGGTATTCTCTGCTTTCAGCCAGGATCCATCTGACATCAGCAATGATATCCCTGGTTCCACGTCCTCTTCTGAATCCAGCCTGAATTTCTGGCAGTTCCCTGTCCATATACTGCTGCAGCTGCTTTTGAGTGATCTTCAGCAAAAATTTACTTGTGTGTGATATTAATGATACTGTTCAATAATTTCTGCATTCAATTGGATCACCTTTCTTGGGAATAAGTATAAGTATGGATCTCTTCTAGTCGGTTGGCCAGGTAGCTATCTTCTGAATTTCTTGGCATAGACAAGTGGGCACTTCCAGCTCTGCATCTGTTTGTTGAAACATCTCAATTGAAATTGTGTCAATTCGTGGAGCCTTGTTTTTTTGCCAGTGCCTTCACTGCAGCTTGGACGTCTTCCTTCAGTACCATCGGTTCCTGATCATATGCTACTCTTGAAATGTTTGAACATCAACCAGTTCTTTTTGGTATAATGATTTTATGTATTCTGTCTTCTTTTGATGCTTCCTGCATCTTATTTAGTATTTTCCCCATGGAGTCCATCACTACTGCAACTTGAGGCTTGAATTTTTTCTTTAGGTCTTTCAACTTGAGAAATGCTGAACATATTCTTCCCTTTTGGCTGTCTGTCTCCAGCTCTTTGCACATGTCATTATATTAGTGGACAATACTATAGTTCACAATGTAGTTTTGCAACCATTACAGGTTTATTTAATAACTATGTATTGAACACCTTCTGTGTGCCTGGCACATAGGTTTTTGGGATAGAGTGAGAGCAAAAATCTCTGTCCTCATGAACTGTACATTCTAGAACGCCATCTCATTTGAGACACACAAATAATTCTATTAAGTTCCTTCTTTTGGGGGACATGACTTAAACCCAGATATTTTAATCTAAAAATTGTGTGCTTTCTATTGGAACAAGTTGCTTTTCTGACAAAAATCTTATTAATGAAAAAGAATAACACAATTATATCAACCATGGCAAATTCCCTACTGTATACTAGGAAACATACAAGTATATTAATAAACTTAGTAAATGGGTAAGTGGTTTTGGGGAGCTATATCATTAATTTAAGATGTAAATTCGAGCATTACATGAAGGTACTCAGGAAGGGGCCAAGTAATAGTAATTCTTTATAGTATCTGTAGAATATTTACAGTATGACTTTGTATACACTGCCAAATACTTGTAATTAATTTTGCTTAGCTCTACTCTAAATTTAAATGGGGATAGCACATAAGAAAGTGTCTTAGTCATCTAGTGCTGCTATAACAGAAATACCACAAGTGGATGACTTTAACAAAGAGAAATTTATTCTCTCACAGTCTAGTATGCTATAAGTCTAAATTCAGGTCATCAGCTCCAGGGGAAGACTTTCTTTATCGGCTCTGGAGGAAGGTCCGTGTCATCAATCATCCCTTGGTGGGGAGCTTCTCTGCACAGGAACCTCAGGTCCAAACGACACTCTTTGCTCCCGGCACTGCTTTCTTGGTGGTATGAGGTTCGCATGTCTCTCTGCTCACTTCTCTTTTATATCTCAAAAGAGATTGGCTTAAGACACTATCTAATCTTGTAGACCTCATCAGTATAACCGCCACTAATCTATCTTATTATGTCATAGTGATAGAATTTACAACACACAGGGAAATCACATCAAATGACAAAATGGTAGACAATCATACAATACTGGGAATCATGACCCAGCTTAGTTGACAGATATTTTTGGGGACACAATTCAATCCATGACAGAAAGATTTTGTTTCCCATTACATTTAAACATTGGTTAGTCCCCACCTGAGTGCAAATACTTTCTAAACCAAAGTTACAGGTATTATAGTTTTCCTTTACCTTAATAAACATTGATATTTTGCATTGGATTTAATTTTAAACTTTTTTCAACTATTTATCATGTTAGATACACATTGCAAAATAAAAGTTAACTAGCAATCTTTAGCCTATTACTAATTTATTCTGACCCATAGTACATTAAGAGTCATGTTCTATCTTACAGTTGGCTCAGCTTGAGAGATTTATTTGGGCTTTCTGACTAACTTTGTACATAAATTATTCGGATATGAGCTAACTAGTTCAGTGGATATGGTGTTCTTAAACTCTTATAGCATTAGGTTTTATTTGAATTTTACGAGAAGCAAAGCCCATATGATTGTGTTGAGATGAGTCATTCTCAGCATGGGTAGTTTTTTGGCTCACTTTTCCCCCACTAATGTTTCCAGCCTTTGCTATGCTTTTATTTTTAAAGCTGAAATCATTACTTTACTTAGAGTTGCCAGATTAACATTAAGTATTTAGTTTCTAACAACCCAGAATCTATAACAGGAATGTGTTTTAAAAGAAAAAGACTATGACCACAGATTAAACGGAGATAAGGTAGTAGAAAGGGGAAGATACAACCCAAACAATGTGTAAATGAGCAGGAAACATAACAAGGACTCCAAGTCACTAACAATCCACATGTTCATTTAGAAAACTTGTTAAACTAAAAGTGAAAACTTTTTAAGGAAAACTATCCCTTCACTTTTATACCTTGACAAATTTACAGTGCTTAAGAATACTCTTGGGTTGGTGAAAGAGCATAGATTTCCTCCAACTGAAGAGTATTCTTAAGCACTGTAAACCTGAGAGAACTTTCCTTTATGTTTCAGGGTTCTAAGTTGGAATAGAGTCATGTATCAAAAATAATTGGTAGACATTGAACCATTTCAGGAGGTAGCATAAGATCAAGAACCGATGGTAGGAAGGAAGGAAGAGGTCCAAGCTGCACTGAAGACACTGATGAAAAAGAAGGCCCCAGAAATTAATGAATACCAATTGATATGTTTCAACAAACAGATGCACTGCTGGAAGTGCTCACTTATCTATGCTAAGAAATTTTGAAGAGAGCTACCTGGCCAACCAACTGGAAGACATTCGTATTTGTAGCCACTCCAAAGAAAGAAGATCAAACAGAATGCAGAAATTATGGAACAATAATATCAATAATATCATACAAAAGTAAAGTTTTGTTGAAGACCATTCAAAAGCAGTTACAACAGAGTACTTCAATACGGAACTGCCAGAAATTCAAGCTGGATTCAGAGGAGTATGTGTAACGAGGGATATCATTGCTGATGTCAGATGGATCATGGCAGAAAGCAGAGAATAACAGAAAAATGTTTACCTGTGTTTTATTGACTATGCAAAGGCATTCTACTGTGTGGATCATAACAAATTATGAATAACATTGCGAAGAATGGGAATTCCCAAACACTTAATTGTGATCCTGAGAAAGCTATACTTAAACCAAGAGGTAGTTGTTCAAACAGAACAAGGGGATACTGAGTGGTTTAAAGTTCGGAAAGGTATGTGTCAGAGTTGTATCATTTCACCATACTTGTTCAATCTGTGCACTGAGCAAATAATCTGAGAAGTTGGACTATATGAAGAAGAATGTGGCCAGGATTGGAGGAAGACTCAACAACCTGCATTATGCGATGACACAACCTTGCTTGCTCAAAGTGAAGAGGACTTGAAGCACTTACTGTTGAAGATCAAAGACTGCAGCCTTCAGTATGGATTACACCTCAACATGAAGAAAACAAAAATCCTTACAAGTGGACCAATAAGCAACATCATGATAAAAGGAGAAAAGATTGAAGTTGTCAAGGATTTCATTTTACTTGGATTCAGAGTCAATGCCCATGGAAGCAGCAGTCAAGAAATCAAATGACGTATTGCACTGGGCAAATCTGCTGGTAAAGAACTTTTTAAAGTGTTAAAAAGCAAAGATATCACTTTGAGGACTAAGGTGGGTGTCTTAGGCTGGGTTCTCTAGAGAAGCAAAACCAGTAAAGAACATAAATACATAGAGAGGGAGATTTATATCAAGGAAATAGCTCACGCAATTGTAGAGGCTAAAACGTCCCAAGTCCACAGATCGGGGTGGAGGCCTCTCCCAGTTCATGTAGTCACAGAAGCTGGTGAACCCAAGGTCGGCAGGTCGGAGAGGGGCTCCAGCTCACAGGCTGTGAAGGTCAATGAATTCCAAGGTCAGCAGACAAGACCGCAAGGTTTCTCCTGATTCACGTAGCTGCAGGGGCTGGCGAACCCAAGGTCAGCAAGTCAGGGAACCGGACTCTTACTGCAGGCTGAGAAGTTCGACGATTTCCAAGATCAACAGGTAAGCTGCTAGCTCAAGTCCCACGAACCGGAGGTGAGATAACAGGAGGCAGCTGCTGAGTCTGGAACAAGCCAAAAACCTTGGCAAGGCAAGCAGGCGGAAAGTAACCGGTGAAAGGCAGAGAGATGAAACTGAGAGGGCGCCTCCGCCAGTACCACTCAGCAGATTCCATCATGGGGGTGACCACAACATTATACAACAGCTAAAACACTAAGAATAATGGTCTAGCCAAGTTGACATACAATCTTAACCATCACAGTGGGCCTGACTCAAGCTATGGTATTTTCAATTGCCTTGTATGCATGGGAAAGCTGGACAATGAATAAGGAAGATTGAAGAAGAATTGATGCATTAGAATTATGGTGTTAGCAAAGAATATTGAATATACCATGGACTGCTAGAAGAACGAATAAAACTGTCTTGGAAGAAGTACAGCCAGAATGCTCCTTAGAAGGGAGGATGGCGAGACTCCCTCTCATGTACAGGTATACCTCAGAGATATTGCAAGTTTGGTTGCAGACCACCACAATAAAGTGAGTCACACAAGTTTTTTGGTTGCCCAGTACATATAAAAGTTATGTTAACACTATACTGTCATCTATTAAGTGTGCAATAGCATTATGTCTAAAAAATTGTACATATCTTAATTAAAAAACACTTTATTGCTAAAAAATGCTAACCATCATCTGAGCCTTCCGGGAGTCTTAATCTTTTTGCTGGTGGAAGGTCTTGCCTCAATGTTGATGGCTGCTGACTGATCAGAGTGGTGGTTGCTGAAGGCTGAGGTGGTTGTGACAATTTCTTAAAATAAGACAATAAAGTTTGCTGCATCGATTGACTCTTCTTTTCACAAAACAGTTCTCTGTAGTATGTGATGCTGTTTGATAGCATTTTACACACAGGACAACTTCTTTCAAAACTGAAGTCAATCCTCTCAAACCCTGCTGCTGCTTTATCAACTCAGTTTGTGTAATATTCTAAATTCTTTGTTGTCATTTCAACACTGTTCACAGCATCTTCACCAGGAGTAGATTTCATCTCAAGGAATCATTTTCTTTCCTCGTCCATAAGAAGCAACTTCTCATCCATTAAAGTTTTATCATGAGATTGCAGCAATTCAGTCACATCTTCTGACTCCAATTCTAATTCTAGTTCTCTTGCTATTTCCACCATATCTGGAGTTATTGCCCCCACTGAAGCCTTGAACCCCTCAAAGTCATCCATGAGGGTTGGAATCAGCTTCTTCCAAACTCCTGTTAATATTAATATTGTGACCTCCTCCCATGAATCATGAATGTTCTTAACGTCATCTAGAATGGTGAATCCTTTCCAGAAGGTTTTCAATTTGCTTTTCCCAGATCCATCAGATGAATCCCTATCTATGGCAGCTAATGCATTTCTTAAATAATAAGACTTGAAATTTGAAATTACTCCTTGAAACATGGGTTGCAGAATGGATGTTGTGTTAGGCATGAAGACGACATAATCTCCTTGCACATCTCCATAAGAGCTCTTGGGTGACGGTGCATTGTCAAAGAGCAGTAATATTTTGAAAGGAATCTTTTTTTTCTGAGCAGTAGGCCTCAACAGTGGTCTTAAAATATTCAGTAAACCATGTTATAAACAGAGGTGCTGTCTTCCAGGCTTTGTTTTTCCATTTATAGAATACACACATAATTATTAAGAGCCCTAGGAGTTTCAGAATGGTAAATGAGCATTGGCTTCAACTTAAAGCCACCAGCTGCATTAACCCCTAACAAGAGAGTCAGCCTGTCCTTTGAGGCTTTGAAACCAGGCATTGACTTCTCCACTCTAACTATAAAAATCCTAGATTTCATCTTCTTCCTGTATAAGGCCATTTCGTCTACATTGAAAAGCTGTTGTTTAGTGTAGCCACCTTCATCAATTATCTTAGCTAGATCTTCTAGATAACTTGCTGCAGCTTCTACATCAGCGCTTGCTGCTTCATCTTGTACTTTTATGTTATAGAGACAACTTCTTTCCTTAAACCTCATGAATCAACCTCTGCTAGCTTCAAACTTATCTTCTGCAGCTTCTTCACTTCTCTCAGCCTTCATAGAAGTGAAGAAAGTTAGAGCCTTGGTCTGGATTAGGCTTTGGTTTATGGGAATGTTATGGTTGGTTTGATCTTCTATCCAGACCGCTAAAACTTTCTCCATGTTAGCAACAGGCTGTTTCGCCTTTTTATCATTCGTGTGTTCACTGGAGTAGAATTTTTAATTTCCTTCAAGAACTTTTCCTTTGCATTCACAACTTGAGTAAGAGGCCTAGCTTTACACCTATCTTGACTCTCAGCATGCTTTCTTCACGAAGCTTAATCATTTCTAGCTTTTGATTTAAAGTGAGAGAAGTGCCAATCTTCCTTTCACTTGAACACTTACACTCCATTGTAGGGTTATTAGTTGACCTAATTTCAATATTGTCGTGTCTCAGGGAATAGAGAGACCCAAGGAGAGGGAGAGAGACAGGGGAACGGCCGGTCAGTGGAGCAGTCAGAACACACAACGTTTATTAAGTTTGCTGTCTTATATGGATGCAGTTTGTGGTGCCCCAAAACAATTACAATAGTAACATCAAAGATCACTGATCACAGATCACCATAGCAGATATAATAGTAATGAAAAGTTTGAAATATTGTGAGAATTAGCAAAATGTGACCAGAAACACGAAGTGAGCACATGCTGTTGGAAAAATGGTGCCGATAGACTTGCTCGACACAGGGTTGCCACAAACCTTCAATTTGTGAAAAAAAAAAAAAGCAGATTCTGTGAAGCACAACAAAATGAGGTATACCTGTACTTTGGGCATGTTATTCAGGAGGACTAATCCCTGGAGAAGGACATCATGCATGGTAAAGTAAGAGGGTCAGTGAAAAGAGAAAGACTCTCAATGAGATGGACTGACACAGTGGTTGAAACAATTGTGAGATGGTACAGGACCTGGGCAGTGTTTTCTTCTGTTGTACACAGGGTCGCTATGAGAAGGAACCAGATGGATGGCACATAACAACAACAGGTTGTAAACAGAAGCCCTGGTGATGGTGGCACAATGGTTAAGCACTAGGCTGCTAATTGAAAGGTTGGCAGTTTGAACCCACCCAGGGGAAAGACCTCGAGATCACACTGTCAGATAGGGTGACACAAAAATTATCCCAGGGTCTGCAGAGGTGGTGCTGCCAGGGGAGGGGCCTTCAGGGGAGTAGTGTCACTAGGGTTGGTGCCACCCATCACCCAGTGAGGTAACTTGTCACACACTCCCCTTCTGTCACTTGAAAGTCAGGGTGCAGACGGCAGGGTAATTGTGCCTACCATTAGGCAGAGAGGAGGGTCTCTGCCTTGGCCAACAGAGACAGGAGGAGCTTTGGGGAGCCACGGGGGGTAAGGCGGTATGTGAGGTGGGCCAGAGGAGCAGGCCTCCAGAACTGGAGATCTGCTTCTGTAAAGATTACAGCCTAGAGAACCCTATGGGACAGTTCTACTCGGTCACATCACATGAAGTCACTATGAGTTGAAATTGACTCGATGGCATCTAACAACAGGTTATAAACAATATCAGATTTTAAGATGAGAATTTACACATTCACATATCAGAAAGACAGGTCTAATTTTTGAATATGTTGACATTCTGGAACCTTGCAGAATACCATTTAAAATCACACATAATAAAAGACCTTACCAACCCATGCAATGTTTGATATCAGGGCATTGTGCCCTGGGCAGAACATAAGATGGTTTTCCAGTCAGGGTCCAGTTAGGAGGAAGAAGCTCCCCTAGTTATTTTAATAGAAGATTTTCATATAAAGGACAGTCCACCAGGCATTACAGAAATGAAAAGACAAGAGGGGACACCGTGGAGTCTCAAAAGTAATACTTCAGGAAGTAGTTATCATCGTTAGGGTTCAAGAAACAAATGGAAGAAGGTGTATTATTAAGTTCTATTAAAATTTAGAAATTTGGAGGAGGGTCTTGGAAAGTTTACACCCATGCCTCTGAGGAGGACGCCCTGCCTGTCTGGTGCCCTTGCTTCAGGAGCTCAAGGGAGGGACCCTGTGGAGTTGGGACCTAGGATAGCTGATTCTGATCTAGCCGAGACTAGTTCAGAGGACTCTTAGAAACTACTTCTAGGATGTGGAAAAACTGTAAACTGGAGCCAATCACAGCTGTTGGACCTACTGTTGCTGCCAGTGGAAAGAGCTATTTCAAGGGTGATGCTGATAAGAACAACAGATAAGAACATGTCCCTTCCTCCTCTTCGTATCTTCCAGTCTCTCTCTAGTGCCCCCTATTGACAGTCCAACAAAAGCCATCTGGCCAAAGAGAAATGTGGTTTGCCCCAGAATCAGAAGGCAGAATATAGAGAGAAGAGTGGTTTGAAGTTAAGAGAGACAAAAGCTTAATAAGTGGACTAGAAGCAAAACAACCTTTTACTGATTTGTCAGTCACGTATCATTTCTGTTTACAAACCTATGGTTGTCATTTTATAACAAAGAAGTCACTATTAGTAATTGCTAACATTTAATAGCAATTATAAACTTTTAGACTCTGCTAAGTGTTATTTATTTGTTGCCTTATTTAGTTATTTAATTGTCAAACCATCTTATGAGACCAGAATCATCATTAACCATGAACAGAGTTAAACAAAGTGATACAAATCATGGACTTCAAGATGAAATTATTTTAAGCCATCATTTTGTCCAGCCCTTCTTCTATAAGCAAATCATCTTAAAACTAATGCTATCTACCTCTGAAGTATTTCTCTAAATCACTTTGTCTTAGTCATCTAGTTCTGCAATAACAGAAATATCACAAGTGAGTGGCTTTAACAGAGAGAAATTTATTCTCTCACAGTCTAATAGACTACAAGTCCAAATTCAGGGCATCTGTTCCAGGGGAAGGCTTTCTCTGTTGGCTCTGTAGGAAGGTCCGTGTCATCAATCTTCCCTTGGTCTAGGAGCTTCTCTGCGCAGGAACCTCGGGTCCTAAGGACACACTCTGCTCCCGGCACTGCTTTCTTGGTGCTGTGAAGTTCCCGTGTATCTCTGCTCACTTCTCTCTTTTATATCTCAAAAGAGATTGACTTAAGACACTATCTAATCTTATAGATCTAATCAATATAATTGCCACTAATCCATCTTATTACATCAAAGTAATAGAACATACAACACATAGGAAATCACATCAGATGGCAAAATAGTAGACAACAATACAATAGTAAGAATCATGACCTAGGCAAGTTGACAGATATTTTTGGGGGACATAATTCAATCCATGACATACCTGTAGCTAGTAGGAAAGCCAGAAGGATTTAAAGAGTTCCATTACTGAGATATAAGCCACAGCTCTGTGTAAACATTGTAGATTTTTCTCTTAGTCACAGTTTGAGAAAAGATGGCAATATTTAAGGGGAAATAGGAGTTTGCTGGAGACTTGAACTGATTTTCCTTAGAAGGATGTTGATTAAAATATACTCTTTTTTTATTTTAAACCATGAGGATGAGGATAGATTTAATAAGTCTTCTCAGCTGAAAATGAAGAAAAGAAAAATCATTGAGGTTTTAACCAAAACCAAACCTGCTGTGGTCAAGTCAATTCAGACTCATAGCGACCCTATAGGACAGAGTAGGACTGTGTCATAGGATTTCCAAGGAGCAGCTGGTGGATTTGCCGACCTTTAGGTTAACAGCCTAGCCCTTTAACCACTGTGCCACCAGGGCTCCTTATAGAGAGTATAAACATGATCTAACAAATGAAGAACACGGTATCTCAAAAAGAGAGTAGACTAGAAGTAGTGAGATTTAAGTTCTCCTTCCTGATCAGTCAGAAGCTACTTTTGTGACCCTGGGCAGATTGACTAAAAATCTCTGTCTCAGTTTTCTCATTTGTAAGTTAGGAATGATAATAATCTAACCACCTCAAAGATTTGTGTTTTTTCTAAAGGAAATTAGCTTTATCTATGAACAAGGGATGTATTCTGAGGAAAAAACACAAAAATGTCTCAAAAGGAAAAAGAGGTTAATCAACCTCATATGCTTTTCATTTGACAAATATGAGGGGTAGCCAAAATTTTGCTGGAAATGTGGATCAAGATATCATCTACATGTAATGGTCAATTGGGAAAATTGTTTTATATTTATATAATAGAATCCAAAGGTACCAGTTAAAAAAAATAAACAAAAATACAGGTTTCCTCTTTTATATGTTGGTGATAAAATATACACCGTAGTTAAAGAAAATGTTCATTTGGTTTCCAGGTAATATAAAAGTACTTGTAAGAGGTGCAATAATTTTACCTAACAGTAGAGCATAGAGCATAGTGTAAGTTACCCTCCATGCTCTAATTCTGGCTTTTCTACTTAATAGCTGGGCAGAGTTAAGCAAGTGTTTTCACTTCTCCAAGCAACAGATTCTTCATATATTTGTTTTCACTTCTCCAAGCAATAGATTCTTCATATATTTATTGTTAGGTGTCGTCAGGTCAATTCTGACTCATTGTGACTCTATGTACAACAGAACAAAGCACGGCCTGGTCCTGCACCATCCTCTCAATCATTGCTACGGTTGAGCCCATTGTTGCAGCCACTGTGTCAATCCATTTCATTGAGGGTCTTCCTCTTTTTCACTGACTCTCTACCAAGCATGATGTCCTTCTCCAGGGACTGGTCCCTCCTGATAGCATGTCCAAAGTACATGAGATGAAGTCCCGCCATCCTCATTTCTAAGGAGCATTCTGGCTGTCCTTCTTCCAAGACAGATTTATTCATTCTTCTGGCAGTCTATGATATATTCAATATTCTTCATCAATACCATAATTCGAAGACATCAATTCTTTGGTCTTCCTTATTCATTGTGCAGCTTTCACATGCATTTGAGGTGATTGAAAATACCATGGCTTGGGTCAGGCACACCTTAGTCTTCAAGTGACTTCTTTGTTTTTTAACCCTTTAAAGAGTTATTTTGCAGCAGATTTGCCCAAAGCAATATGTCATTTGATTTCTTGACTGCTGCTTTTATGGGCAATGATTGTGGATCCAAGTAAAATGAAATCGTTGACAACTTCAATATTTTCTCCATTTATCATTATATTGCTTGTTGGTCCAGTTGTGAGAATTTTTGTTTCCTTTATGTTGAGGTGTAATCTATACTGAAGGCTATAGTCTTTGATTTTCATTAGTAAGTGCTTCAAGTCCTCTTCACTTTCAGCCAGCAAGGCTGTGTCATCTGCATTTCGAAAGTTGTTAATGAGTCTTCCTCCAATCCTGATGCCGAGTTCTTTATATAGACCAGCTTGTGGGATTATTTGCTCAGCACACATACATAAAAAGGGAATAATAAAATCCTTTGTCATGAGGGTGTGAGGATCTAATAAGTAATACATGAAAAGCATTTAGCACAGTGTTTGGAAAATAGGGTTTAACAACTGCTAACTGTCATTAGTGACAATAGACGGGTTTATATACAGTGTTACATTTTATTTTGCATTCGATGAAGACTCTTTTGAACAAATCTAATAATTGTGACTTAATACTGGTATCCTTGGAAACAAATGTCTGCAAGCAGTTCCTGATATGGAAAATTCAATGGAATTTAGTCTTGTGCCACTATTTTCATATTGGAAAATTAGAAAACTCAAGCCAGCCACCTCACGTGATGCTCACCTAGGCATAGCCTGAGGAACATATTCTCGTTGACCGACTCTTCAATTCACAGAACCTCCACCATCATTCTTCTATAACACCTTTTTAAGTGTCTACACTTGACATTGCGTACTGAAGTGAACAATTTTATAATGAGAGTCTCTTAGCACTTCTGGTAGTAAACCACATTGTATTAATTCAAAATAGACCCTCCTCTTCAAAACGGAAGTATCTTCAGCATAGTTTGTTTTCACAAGACTTTTAGAAACTTTTTTCTTTCTTCTACCATTTGACTACTTTTATTATCTGTATCGGTCAGCAACTTTTCATTGCAAATGAGATTATACCAAACTATTGGTTTAAATAAACAATAACCAACAGTTGCTGTCCAGTCAACTCTGACTCATAGTGATCCCATGTGTGTCAGAGTAGAGCTGTGCTCTATAGAGTTTTCAATGACTGATTTTTTCAGATGTAGATTGCTCCGTCTTTTTTCTAAGGCACCTGTGGGTAGACTCAAACTCCCTACCTTTCAACTAACAGCCAAATGTGTTAACAGTTTTCACCACCCAGGGCCTCCTAAATAAACAATAAAAACGTGTAATTGTCTTTCATAGCAGGAGACTGGGGATCAGTGTCTCCAGCATTTCCACAAGGGTCAGTGATTTATGTCCTCAAAGACCCAAGATATTTCCATTCTTCTTCCCTATTATTCTTAACACGTGTTATTCTCAATCGTAGACATTGGAGCTGTAGCTTAAAAGTATGAATGGTACCTGGCACATGCTAGACAGTCAGAGTTTTAAAATATTACTGAAGAATATAAAATTAAAACGCAACAAAAAAGGCTACATAAGAATTTAATGGGAAATGCACCAACACATATTAAGATTAGTCTCTTCTCTAGCTTAAAACAGCAGTGTGACTTGGAGAAAGCCATTTAACCTTTCTAGGCCTCTGTTGGCTTATTGGCAGAACGAGTATAAGTGTTCCTAAATCATCAGTAAGTGCCTAGCATGGCACCTCTCCTGTAGCAGGTACTCGATAAACGAATGAAATAAGCACACAATGAATAAATGCATAGTTAAGACAAGTGCATTTTAATTGTTTAGTTTATGTGCTTGACTACAACCAGGCAGTCTTAGCTTTTTGTGGAAAGTTTAAATTCATGGCCTTTCATCAGTGAGAAGGTAGGATTTGCCTGACGCAGTCATGGATATTTGCCCTTCCTGTGTGCTGATGAGACTTGGCTGATCCAGGCATGCCTGTGTGAGTAAGCTTAGTGTTGATTCTGTCTCCAGTTTACCTAAATCTGTCTGAAAGGTACAGCCAGACAGCTGACTCATCCTCTAACAATTGCCAACTGGTGATGGCTTTCCGAAGTTAGACAATCACCCTGCCTGTTCCTCCTTTTTTTAAAATTTTTTTTTTCTTTTAACAAAGATCATCACAAAGTATATGCATTATTTTCCGTCTATTGTGTCATAAAATACCAATTTCAGATGCTGGGAAGGCGAGTGGTGTCTTGGAAAAGGTAACTTTAAGGTGGAGGCTGGAACGAAGACCTAATTATGGGTGCTGTCAAGTCCATTCCAAATTATGGCAACCCCAGGTGTTTCAGAGTAGAACTGCACTCCATAGGGTTTTGAATGTCTGTCGTCTTTCAGAAGTAGATCACCGGGCCTTTCTTCCAAGGCATTTCTGGTTGGATTTAAACTGTCAACCTTTCAGTTAGTAGTCAAGCACTTAACTGTTTTTCTTACCCAAGGACTTCAAGCCACACCATCAACAACCATTGAAGTTCACAGTTACTACTGGGTTTGTTGTCATTTCAATATGTGTGAAAGAAGACAACTAAGACCCCACAGTGAAAAACCAAATCATATGTAGCCTGCACCACACTAACGTTTGTTTGTATTTTCTCACACACAATCCCTTTCCCCCATGGCCTACTCATCTTTTCTTGGAGACAAACTTAGGTCCAGTTTCCCCAGGGCTTAGTCAGAAAACTCAGCTGCCAGAAATGTGCTGGCTGTTGGTCTTTTTGGCACTACTTTTCTGCTACTTATTTGGTTCTGTCAGATCTGGAGAAGGGGAGAGGAACAGACTCATGTTGTGAAGAGGCAGGCTTAAAAACTATTCAAAATCAGCAACCGATAATAATGTTCAAGCACTCTATTAGCACTAATTAGATTTTTATGCAGTAACAGTTGTCTATTATGAACTATATCTCCACTTTGGCTATCTTTACTTTGCCTTTGTGATGTTGTCCGTAAGGTACTGCTTTAACAGAGCTCTTCTTCAGAATTCATGAAAATATAGTCAGCCGCACCTTCTTTCAGATAACAAATAATTAATGCTGTTTCTAATTAACCTGTAGAACCAGTAGATGTAAGATACCATTAAGAGCAATAGATTACTTCATTTATCCAGACCATAACAGTGCTAATAATAAAAACAGAATCTCTAGCCATATTAAAGAAAATAAAACGATGCTTCATTTGTGGTTTTATGCATATACATGGGGATGATGGAAATTGTTTTGAATATGGGAAGACTTGAGAAGAGAAGTGGAAGTCTTCTAAAGTGAATTACCCTAAGGCATGAATGATAATTCAGTATTTACTCTCAGACATTCAGAAAATTAGCTCAGTATTAGTTTTATGTGATGAGTTGTTAATATTACATGAAATAACAAATTGGCATCATAACCAAACAGAGACTCTGGGCAGTTATGATAAAAACAATGGCAGGAATCTAAGCTTGGGAGTTCAGTTTTCACTCACAAATGGGTTATTCCTCACAACGTAAAGTTAGTCATTACCACTTTCTGGTGGGAGGCACTCCAGGCTCCTTTTAAAATGTCATCATTATACAAATCTTATTTATTATAATTGTGGCTGGGATCAATTTGTTAGAATGAGAGCCCATAATATCACTCTGTTATTTTTAAAACCTTAGGAATTTCACACGTACCCAAAGGAAGGACTGACGTGTAGCGCTAGAACCATTTCACTGATGGCAAAGCCATTCCAACATGCCTGACGTGCTTCAGGCAGACGGTGTGCCCAGACAAATGTTCCACCGTTCCCTTCCGTTTCTGAATCCTTTACTTCCTGGTGTCAAATAGTAGTGGAGCTCCCCGCCAACTCTGCAAAAAAAATAAAATATAAGATGAAATGAAATATGAAAGAAATGCAATATGAAACTATCCATAGAAAACACTAGGCAAGTTTCTATTGCTACAGCTTGGGAGGCAAAAAGGCATATTAATGAGCTGAACTCTAAACGTGAGGTAACGTCACTTGTTTAGAATGGAAATCAGATGACCTTTAACACCTTCCATTGGGTAATAGGAAGGTAATTTGACCCAAGCCTTATTCAAAAGGCCTTAATTTAAGAATTTGATCATTATCTGCAAAGGATGGTCTATCTGTAGTCTCAGAAGATAACCTGACATATAGAAAGAAAATATTTGTCATTCTTCAAATTTCTGTCCAATTATGAAACCACCTTTCCTGAAGTCAGTAATAATAATGTCAACACTTTATTGAACTCGTTTTCTTGCCAGACACTGTTCTAAATGTTTTAATTTCAACAAGTAAGTCATACTATTGCCTCCATATAGATAAGAGAAAGAGTCAAAGATAAGTGACTGATCCAAAATCAAATAAGATACCCCAAAATAGTGTTTAACTAGTAAGGGGGCTACAAAATAAACATTTTTATAAATCCTATAATTATCTGGGGAAAAATATAAGTGTATCCCTGTGTATTTGTATGTTTAAAAATATTTCTTAACCAAATGTGAACTTTTTTTAATAATATAATAAAGTTCTTTAGTCATAAATTTATTTTGACTAAAAAAAAAAAAAAAGATATGAAAGAACATTCCTAGAAAGGAGTACAGGGTTGTATCCATTAGTACGTTTATATAAACATGGGAAAAATTACTTGTATTTGAAAACCATTTTGGAATTACATAGTTGGAGGATTTTTTTGAAAATCTTTAATAATGCAGATAATCACTTTTTAATTTTTTACTAATATGTATCTGCTTTAATGTTGAGTGACAAAATTTCCTTTTGAATCCCAAGATAAGCTTAGAAACCAACACATTTCCAGAAGGTAGGAAAGCTATTATAAGCTTATTTTTAACTTGTCAGCAAGTAAAAATCTAACTAATGTTGATCTTTCTCTGACAGCACTTGGCTTGGAAGGTTCCATAGCTTTGATTAATATTTAAACGCTAGGGCTTTCAAAGCAAATTTACAAGCTGAAATTACTAAAGCTACAATAAATACAGAAACATTTTGCTGCTTTATTTTCTACATGAGCTAAAAAGAACAGCCATTAGGAATAAGCAAGTACAGGAAGGAGGAATTTTGTTTTCAGTTTGTTTTCTTCATTGACCATTCAAAATTTACACTGTTGTTTGTGGCTTGATTTGCTGCATCTGCAGCTAGACTGAATTTTAATGCTGACTTCACCACTTACTGGCTGTGAGACATTGAGCAAGTTAATTCCCCTTTCAGTGCCTCAGTTTCCTCATTTGTGAACTGGGGATAATAACAGTACCTATTTCATACCACCTTTAGGAACAATGAAAGAGTTACAATAGATATAGTACAAAGAATAATGTCTGGCACAAAGAAAGTGTACGTGTTAGCGATTAATATTTCCTATTGTTGAAGAAGAAACTGAAGTTGTCAATGATTTCATTCTACTTGGATCAACAATCAACATCTATGTAAGCAGTTGTCAAGAAATCAAATGATGTTTTGCACTGGGCAAAACTGCTGCAAAAGACTTCTTTAAAGTTCTGAAAAGCAAAGACATCAGTTTGATGACTAAGGTGTGCCTGACCCAAGTCATGATCTTTTCAATCGCCTCATATGCATGTGAAAGCTGCACAATGAAAAGGAAGACAGAAGAAGAACTGACACATTGGAATTGTGGTATTGGTGAAGAACTGAATATATCATGGACTGTCAGGACAAACAAATCAGTCTTAGAAGAAATACAACCAGAATACTCCTTGGAAGCAAGGATGGTTAGACTTCAACTTGCTTATTTGGACACATCATCTGGAATGACCAACTGCTAAAAGACATCATGATTGGTACAGTGGAGGGTCAGTGAAGGTGAGGGAGGTTCTTGGTGAGATGGGTTGATGCAGTGGACAAAGCAATGGACTCAAATATATCAATAATCGTGAAGATGGTGCAGAACTGGGCAATGTTTTGTTCTATTATACATAAGGTCACCATGAGTCGCAGCCAACTCAATAGCAACTAACAACAACACTACGTGCAGTATTTAAATAAAGTTGTGGTTCTATGATATTCACCCATTCACTTAACAAATATTCATTAATTCAACAAATATTTATTAAGTCAATGTCATGTCCAAGAACAGGCTGTAAAGAGTTAAATAATGCATAGTACCCACCATACAGGAGCTCGCGTTCTATGGGCATAAACAGACACATAAATTGTTGATAGATGCTGTCTGAGAATGAGATATCTATTAGAACATGGAACTGGAAAGTCAAAATGAGGAGTTCAAGGAAGGGATTCCTGGAAGTGGTGTTGCTTGAGGTGAGTTTTGCCACTTTGATGACTCAGTTAGTTAGAAGAGGAAACGGAGGCAGCTGTTCCTAGCAGAAGAAACAGTACATGCAAAAGCCTGAGGTGTCTGAGAAACGAAAGAAAGCTGTGAGCAGCTTATGAAGCATGTAAGGGGGACATGAGGAAACCAAAGTAAGAATTAAAGACTTATCCCACAGCCTCACAGTTCCTAGCTTTCTGTAGTACCATGGTCCCTTTCTTCTGGGATCAATAATTTAATTTCAACTGTAAGAAAAATAAATTATGATCACACTTGTCCCTAGTCATCTCTCTTGTGTGAACATTCCAATAATCATCTTGGTCCAAAAGACATGATTAATTGGACAACATCCAAAATACACCAATTTTGAAGTGAACTAATTTTACCTGCAGTTGCAAATATTTAAAATTGCAGCTTAAGGATGGCTAGACAAGTGTTAGCCCAGATAGCAGTATAATATATTTAAAATTAAAGCTCAATATTAAATAGTCCCGTGAAGGACAATAAAATTTCACATCTGGTTAATGAATACACATTGTCTAAACTATGGAGATGAGTAATTGCAAACTAAGTGTGAAAGCAGCTTCAGTTAATGATCGCTATTTATGACCCAGCCTGTTCTTGCGATGCATATAAGATTATTGAGCTCATGGCACACAAAAGCCCTAATAACCACAGAGAGAATCTGGATGTGGAGAAATATTTAATCATGCCAGTTTTATTCTAGATCATCAAGGCCTTCTCTTCAAGTGGGCCTAAATCAACAATATTCAAAGGAATAATTTACCCCACTCTGAAGCCAACTGACTGCTGTATGCCTAAGGAAAAATAACATGGGACCTTTGTAACTCTTCATCCTGATTGCTTATAGCGTTCATTGATCTGACAACAAACAGTGCATAAATCTGTTCTTTACCAGCAGATGCAACTAAGGTGTCAATTAAAAATGACCGAGTAGAAATTGGAGGATGATTAACCAATCCACAGGACACACACCATCCATTGACTCATACATAGCTACCTCATTGAAAAGAATGAACTAAATGAAATACTCTTTTTTAAAAAATGAATCAAAGAACATTTTATGAGCTATTTGCCACACAATTTTTCTGAGATAAGTGGTGAGTTTCTGACAGCCCTGAGAACTCAACCCAAGTCCCTTGTAATTTTTCTTTCTTTCTTTAATGAGCAAAGATCAGAGCATCAAATTTTATTTGCCATTTCTGTTGCCACCTTGTACAGTACTGGTTCCCACCCAACCCTCCTCTGTTAGAGGAGATCAATTCAATAGTGAAAGCTTACGTTACCGTGGTGGGGGAGGGTGGTATCAGTTAGAGCAAGCTTATGTTCTTACGAGGGGGCGGGGATCAGATAGAGCAAGCTTACATTCTTATGAGGGTAATAAGATAGAGCAAGCTTACGTTCTTATGGGGGTGATCAGATAGAACAAGTTTATATTCTTATGGGGTAATCAGATATACACACCAGAGTATTTAGGATCAAGGGGTGCAAATAAGATCTGCCAGGTGAGGTATCTTGTCAACAACTGTTTACAAGAAAACTTTGAAGAAGAAAGAAGTAGCCCCTTCTAAAGAAGAGGAAGTTGAAGCACAGAGCAGGTAAGCCTCTTGCCCAGAGTTAAGCATATCATTATTAGCTGCCAAAAACCCTAGATCATACCACAATCTGAAGGATTCTATGGTTATTATTAGGACAGTTCGCCAAATATTTATGGCTCTCCACTTTCCAGGATTAAATTTCTGGGCTCCCTGGTGTTTGGAAGGGGTCATGTGTCTAGTCCTAGCCAATGAGTTGCAAGCACAGTGCCATGTGCTCCTTGCTGGATAAAGCATGTATGCGCTGGTATGAGACCCTCCAGAGCTCTCAAACATGGCGGCATTGTTGGGCAAGTGGGAAAGCAATCTATTGTGTATCTCCTGATCCCAATCTGGACCAGTACTCAGAAACCTTGGGACTGGGACATTCCCTGATAATGTTGATGTTGTTAGGTGCCGTCCAGTCAACTCCGACTCATAGCGACCTTATGAATAACAGAATAAAACATTGCTTGGTCCTGCTCCATACTCACAATCATTGCTATTTTTGAGCCCATTGTTGCAGCCACTGTGTCAATCCATCGTGCCAAGGGTCCCTCCAAGGGGCTCCCTCCTCTTTGCTCACTCCCTACCAAGCATAATGCCCTTCTCCAGGGATTGATCCTCCTGATAACACGTCCAGAGTAAGTGAGACAAAATCTCAATATCCTCACTTCTAAGGAGCATTCTGGCTATTCTTCCTCCAAGGCAGATTTTTCCCTTCTTCTGGTAGTCCATGGTATAGTCAATATTCTTCAACTGAGCCTTCCTTTTTCCGTTTCTTTTTCTTCCTTATAGGAGAAACTCCCTGTTCTGAGTACACGGTAAATTTTCCTTTCTCTGCTTAAGTGTGAGTGTCATATGGCACCTGGCCAGCCCCACTGCTATGTCTGTTCCTGGCAGTAAGGGAACAAGGTCCTCTTCTGCTGCACAAGAAGGGGTGGTGATGACCATCATTCCTGCAGCATCTGCTGCAGGGAGTGACCCGCTGGCTATGGGAGACTGATGCTCATTATTGAAGCTGACCTTGTTCTGTCTCTTGTCCATGTAAATATAGTGCTGTTCCATCCAGTGCATGTATGTAAGTCTTACTTTTGTTGATGACCTTGGACCTTGGCTCAACAGGCTTTTGTGAACCAGAGTCCCAGAACGAGGTAAAGCAGATCAGAGTCCTCAACCAATCTTTGATGTAGCATTGGAAAGAAACAAATTTTGTTGTTGACAGCCTCTGAGATTTGGGTCTGTTGGTTTCCACAGCACAACCTTCCCTAAATTGGTGAATACTGTTGTTGTTAGGTGCCATCAATTCTTTGGTCTTCCTTATTCATTGTCCAGCTTTCGCATGCATATGAGGTGATTGAAAATACCATGACTTGGGTCAGTCGCCCCTTAGTCCTCATGGTGACATCTTTGCTTTTTTTTAACACTTTAGAGAGGTCTTTTCAGCAGATTTGCCCAATGCAATACATCATCTGATTTCTTGACTGCTGCTTCCATGGGCATTGATTGTGGATCCAAGTAAAATGAAATATTTGACAACTTCAGTCTTTCCTCCATTTATCATGATGTTACTTATTGGTCCAGTTGTGAGGATGGATAAGGACCACAAAGTGCATTCTGCTCCCATAACAGAGCATATGAACTAGGGAAGTAATCATGAAGTCAAGCAGTTGGGGACACAGAAAAAGCTTCATGAGGGAGCTAGGATAAGATTTGCACCTTAGAGAATGGGAAAACTTGGGCTAGGGAAGAACAATTTGTAATTCCAGGCATAAGCTAACTATAGAGGCTAAACGTAGTCCCTGGGTAGTGCAAACGGTTAAACACTTGACTACTAGCCAAAAGGTTGGCAGTTCGAACCCACTCAGAGGCACCTTGGAAGACAGGCCTGGTGATCTGCTTCTGAAACGTCATAGCCTTGAAAACCCTGTGGAGCAGTTCTACTCTACACACGTAGGGTAGCCAGGAGTCGGAATTGACTTGACAGCAGCTAACAACCACAGGGACTAAATGTGGTTGGTATTTTTGGTGAGCCACAAAGAAATTTCTGTAACAGTGCAAGGTAAGTGTCAGGAATTGAAGCTTAAGAAATAATGAACTACAGGGTAGAAATAGTGAAATGAAAACTTACTCAAAATACCTCTGCTCTATATAAAAAGAAGCCACTTGTAGGTAGCTATGCAGTTTAATGGCCATAACCTCATCTTTGGAAATACCATACAATGCCAGACAATACCTCCATAGCCCCCAGGATGAGAAGATATTATTACAATCTTTTTTCTAATTTGTTTCACATGTTTCAGACACAGCATTTTTAGGACCTGTCTTAGTTGTGTGGTGCTACTATAACGCATTGCCATAAGTAGTGGCTTTAGCAAACAGAAATTTATTTTCTCACAGTTAGGAGACCAGAAGTCTAAATTCAGAGGAAAGCTTTCTGTCTCTGTTGGCTCCGGGGGAAGGTCCTTGTCTCTTCATCTTTTATTCCTTGGCTCCTTGATGATCTTCTTGTGGCATGATGTCTATCTTCCCCCATCTCTGCTTGCTCACTTGCTTGTTTAATCTCTTTTGTATATCAAAGGAGATTAACTTAAAATACACCCTACACTAGTACTGTCTCATAAACATAACCAAGAAAACCCATTCCCAAATTGGATTATAACCACAGGTATAGGGGTTGGGATTTACAATACAAATTTTTTTGGGGCGCAGTTCAACCTATAACAGGAGCCCTCATTGTGCTATAAATTCCGTGGAGGATCATTGGATGAGAAAATACTATCCAAAAAAAAAAAATCATTTCTTCCTGGCCAATGCATCTCATGCATAGCCACAAAAAAAAAATATACCTAAGCTAGGGGCTGGAAAAGGTATTTTGGAAGAGTTGATACCCTCAAATAACAAAAAAAAAAAAAAAAAAAAAAAATTAGGATTCTGTTTTTAAGCTACTTGTTCTTTTCACACGCCAAATACTCCAGGAATAAAGCTTTGAGCAATGTGTATGCTGTATTGGCAAGCAAAGTTTGATGGTCCCTGTTTGGTCGTAGATAAAAGAAACAGAGCAGTTGCAGGCCTGTGATACTGACAGTTGTAGGTCAGGAAGGCTGGGGACACGGAGAAACAGGTTATAATAATAAATATCCTTTCATACCTTTGGAAAAAAAAAATCATTTCAAGCCAGCATGTGCCCAGCAAAAGTTTTCAAAGGAAGATTTTGAGAAACCCTCAGAGCATTTTTGGCGGTCTTTCCTCACCCTTTCAGATGGCAGGCTCTCTTTGCCCCCGCTGCTGCAAACAACTGGAAAGCCTTGGGATGATATCAGGGGTGGGGCAGCTTTGTCGAAGGTACACAGGACTTTCTGTAGTCCCAGGTATTACGGAAATGGATCTGGCAAATGTGGCCAAGGCGCACTTACGAGAAAAAGAAGAAGAAATAGAAATAGCTCCACCAACTTCCTGGTTAAGGTAGGGTTAGCAAAAAAGAAGGATCAGAATCTTATTCTTTTAGTAACCAGTTTCTGTCTTCTGTCAGCTGAAGTTTTTCTGAGACTTATTCTGGCAGAATCAGAAGCCATCCTCTTGATTGTGAATTCTTCCTATGAAATTCTCAGCTAGGTTGGGTTCCCCTCTTTGGGGCTGCCACTAAACCCTATACATTGCACTATCAGTATATTCAACTTACTGCATTACAGTTTCTGGTTATGTCTGTGTCTGACTCTTCCACGAGACTGAAGGATCTCCGAGGAAAGGAACCTTTTAGTGTTCACTTTGTGTCCCCAGCACCCAGAACAGTGAGAGACACAAAGTAGCTCAAAATAAGTTTATTTAATGAATTAATGAAAAAAAATCAATGAAAGAATAAATAAATAAATGGGAGGCTAAATGATATACCCGTTTAGAAAGTAACATATTCTCCATTGTTTTGCAAATAAACCTCAGTAGAAATCCCATCATCTTAGGTTCTGATATTGTTGCAAACACCTTACTTCATAGTGTCAGATTCACGTATTACATTCCAAGCTATGTACGTGTCACTTGCCCCCAAATCATCTCATTTAACAACATATTATGATTTTTGGTATACAGATGAAAAACTAAAGCTCAGAAAGGTTACTTGCCATAAAGGAAACAACTTTTTTAGAACACAGGAACATACGATTTCTAATTGGGTGACAGTATTATCATCTTAGTAAGCTTTATGATGCTGAAGCATGAGAAACATTTTCCTACTGCTTCCAAATTATTCAAAATATCATTATTCACATGAACTCACAGAGCAAACATATCCTCATGATGGCCATGTCTTAAACGGAATTTTTTAACTAAGGTGTAGGACTGTTGGTAAGAGCCAAGATTTGGGAGACAGACTACATTGGTTTAAATCCCACCTCTACATAATGTAGGGCAAAATCTGTATGTCTCAGTTTCCAAGTTTGTAATATGAAGATAATAACATCTACCTCAGAGTTGTTGAAAGGATTAAATTATTAATAGTAATGAAGCATTTCGGGCAGTGGTTAACACATAGACAATGCTTAATAAAGATCAGCTGTTATTAGTATCTCAATGGAACTACTTTTTAAGTCAGTTTTTAGATCATTATTGCTTCTTTTACTAAAACTAGAATATAAAAATTCCTCTTTTTCCATATTGTTATAGGATCAGAGATTGTGACTTTAACATGGAAGACTCTTCATGGTCTAGAAGGTCCTTTTCTGGGTCTCTGAGCGCTACTTACTTTCCACTCTGCTCTTCGGCTGTACTGGAGTGGACGGAGCCTCTAGGGTCTCCAGGTACTTGCTCAGCTTCTTATCCTGTGCTGAATACTATCTTCCTTCCCCTCACAGGTCCTCCCACTCTGTTAAATCCAGTTGCCATCAAGTCTATTCTTACTCATGGCTACTCCGTGTGCATCAGAGTAATACTGTGCTTCATACGGTTTTCAATGACTGATTTTTCAGAAGGAGATCACCAGGGCCTTTCTTTTGAGGTGTCTCTGGGTGGATTCAAAATGCTATCCTTTCAGTTAGCAGTAAGTGCATTAACTATTTGCATCACCCAGGGATTCCACTAATTTAGGGTTCAGCTAAAACATCATTTACTCTAAGAAGACTCTTATGCACCCCTAGCAACCAAAGCTGTCTAAGAGCCCTTCTAAATGCTCCTAGAGCCCCATACCTGCCCCTCTGATCATCACCCTTACTGTCTGATCTGAATTTGTGCCTGTGCTTGCCTGCCTCCTCCGCTGGACAACAAACTAGCCAGGGGCAGGAACTGAGTCTTTTCACCTTTTTATTTGCCACATCTGGCACTATATGGGGAATATCAAAGACCTCAATAAATAGATATTGAATGAATGAATGGGTGAGAAATATCTTTCAAGTTGATTAGAGCATCTTTACTCCATTGCTTAGAACAGTGCTTCCCAAGTGTTTTTAAAGTAGGGTATATAGCAAGATAGAAAAAATAATGTAGAGTTTCACCACCTGAGGCTAATGGGTGCTCTGGATACTGCAGTTCTCCACCAGCCTGGAGAACTGAGGGGGGACCCATTCACACACCCCCAGCATGGAGCGCACCCCACCCCTGGTTGGGAAGCTCTGATTGAAAGCACAGAATGTGACAGTTGAAATCTCATCCTCCCACCTTTGCAGCTATCAGACGACTCTAATCAATTAAAGCTGAGATGCCTTTTTGATAATAACTGTGAAGGTGGCATGTCTGATGCACTCAGGGATGGATTACCCAATAAGCAAGATATGCACGGGCTTACTTGTGTTTATTTACTAATCTGTAAAGCACAGTTTCACATGGGTTTCAAAGATGTGGTGAAACCCATGTGAAATTAGGCTTTACAGATCAGTAAGTAAACACAAGTAAGCCCATGTGTACCTTGCTTACTGTAAGCCTGTGCATACCTTGCTTACTGGTTAACCCGCCCATGGGTTGGAGCAATCAGAAGGCACAGGGTCTAGTCCCCTGTCTGCCATTCAGAGAATGGCACTGACATACCCTTATTAAGTAAGAGTTTTCTTATTTGTAAAAGTGGGACTGATAATGCTTGCCCTGGCTACCCCACTGGATTATTGTCAGGATAAAATCACATGCTATATGTAAATGCATGTTGAGATAAAGAAAATTCTATATAATTATAGCATTGTTGTTAGTTGTCACTGAGTCAGTTCCTACTCATGCGACCCCACGAGTGCAGAGTAGAACTGCTCCATAGGGTTTTCAAGGCTATGATCTTTCAGAAGCAGATCGTCAGGCCTGTCTTCCAAGGCACCTCCTTTGTGTTCAAATCGTCAACCCTTCAGCTAGCAGTTGAGCACACAACTGTCTGTGCCACCCAGGGACTCCTTAAAAATATAATAGTATATTGCAAACAGAGGCTCCTCGTATGTGAAACGATATCATTCATTGTAGGTATGGTGACATTACAATCAGTTTTCTATTGTTACCATCACAAATTCAGTGACTTTAAAACAAACAAACAAATTTATTTATTATCTTACAATTCTGGAGGTCAGAAGTCCCAAGTGGGTCTCACTAAGCTAAAATCAAAGTGTTACAGGCTGGCATTTCTTTCTGAGGCTCTAAGGGAGAGTCTGTTTCCTTGGCCCTTCCTGCTTTTAGAGTCATCCCACATTCTTTCCCTCAAGGACCCCCTTCTCCATCTTCAAAGCCAGCAACCTCAGGCCACGTCTTTCTCACAGTGCTTCCTTTCTGGTTCTCTTCTGCCCCATGCTTTCCTACAGGGCCACAATTTTAAACTGATGATTAATGAAGAGTCCTTACTTGATTCTACTACACTAAAATTAAGACCTGGCAATGGGGCGACTATTCAAACAATAATTCAGGAATAATCAAGGAGCAGTTAATTAACTGCAGTTAAAGAGCTAAGAAAAAACGAAAACCTGGAAAACTGCAAATTGCTTCTTTAACCTTTGTCTTTCAGAAAAGACATATCTTCTTAGAAAATGAGAGCAAAAGTTCAACAATATGCTGAAAAGAGAATCCTATAGTCATTAGAAGGTCATAATCTAATTTCTCTATGGAGGGATTTAGTGATCCCTTGGAAACAAAACAGCATTTTATTTTGATGTGGTTTGATTGATAAAAGGTAACAGGGACTGAGGACTTACAGCTTTGAAAAGAAACACTGCTGAAATGGATATTCTTTTCCATCTGTTACTGAAAAAAAAAAAAAAAACACCTCTGTTATGATGTTGTCAGGTAATTTATTATAGACGAATCCATTTCCCTTAACTAGGTCTCCTAAACCTGCATATCATTCCAAGGAGACGGCTTTAATGCACATTTGTCATTGTGTATAATATTACATCTTCCTTCCCATTTCCTTTTTTACTTGTTAGGCATCAGACATGCCAACCACTTCACAAACTATTGCCAGAATAATCCTCACAGCCCAGAACAGTGAGAATATAGAAGTGAGTATATTGTCGCTGCTCCAGTAGCTTCATCTGGCTTAGCTCTGCAGAGTCCCCTTAAAGACCAAGTATCTGCATCTCTCAGCTTCTCAAATCAAGAAGACAACTCCAGAACATCTGCCCCAGCTGTGTTTCCCATTTTGGCCCTGGACTCCAGGAAGTACTTGAGTTCTCAAAGCTGCCAGGATATATATTCACAAACTTGGGGCTCAAGTTTCCATGGAAAAGCTTCCACGGACATCTCCTTAGACTTCAGAAATCCTCCAGTATCAGCAAAAAGGAGAACACAAAGCCATTAAACAAATTAGTCTGAAATCTGTTCAGAAATCATGAAAAGGTTGTCACACATCTGGAAAATGAGCATAGGGAGAGGGGGAGTATAGGAAAAGGAAAATATTAATTGAGCCCATCAAGGAAGAAAAGGGAGAATAGAAAAATATCAAGCTAACATGGATGCAAAGTCATGAATGGATATTGCTTTGTTTGCAGAAATGGAGAGCATGATTCTCTGCCACAGAGGACTTGTTCCGAGGCACAAAACTATTGCCTATGTGTTTGCTTTCTCCCTTACCATTTAGCAGGCTCACCAACACCTTTTCTTTGGCACTGACTCTTCTGCTTGTGTAACATGTAGCGGTTGTTGTTGTTAACTGCACGTCGAGTTGCCCCCGGACTCACGACAACCCCACACACAACTGAGGGAAATACTGCTCAGTCCTGCTCCATCCCCATGATCAACTGCAGATTGTACTGTTATAATTCAAAGGGCTTTCACTGGTTGATTTTTGGAAGTAGATCTCCAAGCCTTTCTTTCTCATGTATCTTAGTCTATAACCTCTACTGAAACCTGTTCAGCATCATAGCAACAGGCAAGCGCTTACTGATAGACGGACCGTGGCTGCTCATGAGGTACGTTGGCCTAAAGCAAGCCAGGTCTCACACATGGTAGGTGAGAATTGCACCACTGCTCCACCATCGCCCCCTCCAGGTACTTCAGCCAGACTGAAATAGCCTTAGCATTACACAAGGATGCTTCTTTCCTGATCTCTTCATTCTGGGTCCCAGACCTTGACTGTTGCTACTCAGTGGGTTCCAAATTATACAAGTGTCTGACTCTTATTTATTCAGATTTTCTAACCCATGTGGAGTCCCTGGATGGTGTGAATGGTTAACATGCTGGTGCAAACCAAAGGGCTGGTGATTTAAGTACACCCAGAGACACCTGAAAAGAAAGGCCTGGCAATCTGTTTCTGAAAAATCAGCCATTGAAAACTCTCTGGAGCACAGTTCTACTCTGACGCACATGGGGTCACCATAAGTTAGAATAGGCTAGAGGGCAACTGGTTAACTGGCATAACCTAGGTGGCACTGATAGGAAGAGGAGTAAGGTAATGAATGAGAATGTGAATTTTAGAGTCAGACTTCCTGGGTTCAAATCCAAGTTCCATTCCTTACTGGCTGGGTAATCTTGATCATATTTGCTTAATCTATGCAATAGGGATAGCAGTGGTACTATTTCACAGGAAGTTTGTGTGTATTAAATAAGTGAAGGTCCCAGCCCCTCCCATGTTTGCCTGAATGGTACTTATTATGAATTAGAAATAATTTTTCATCTCAATATCTGCAAACATCCCACATTCATTGTAAGTTCACTATGCAAACATTCATGCCACCACACACATCCAAAATGGTGCTGACTCATGGCCAGGAACACCTCTTTCTCTCAACCTAGAGCTACTTCAGTCCTGTCTTAGTTTCCTTGGGTTTCCCTAATAAAATACCACCAAGTGGGTGGCTTTAAAGAACAGAAATATATTTTCTTACAGTTCTGGAGGTCGAAAGTCCAAATCTGGATCTCGGCCATGCCAATTTCTTCTGTGTGCTCCTCTCCTACTTTCTGGTGACTTGCTGTTCCTTTGTTGCTTGTAGATTCTGTGTGTATACTCCCCTTTATAAAAGGGATTGGGTTTAGGACCCACCCTACTCCAGAACGACCTTATTAATATACGAAAAAAAAAATCCAATTTCCAAACAGTATCACATTCACAGGTATATTCAAGATATATTGGGGGCAGGGAAAGGCTCAGTTGAATCCATAACAAGTCCACTCCCTGGTTAGCAGTGTCACTGCCGAGTTACATTCTCATTCTCTGTGATCTACCGCATATTGGAAGGGAGTCGGGATTTTCAGCAGAGTCTCTTTCCCTCACAAAGCCCTAATTTTATTTGTAGTAACTGTCAGGTTCTGTGGTCCCTTGACATAGGGTTTCTCATTAAATCCTCACAACAACCCCACAAAATAGGCACTATTAGTAAGCACACTTTAAAGAAGAGAACACTGAGGGTTAGAGAGGTTAATTGGCCAAGGTCACAAGGCTAGTAAATGGAGAACCTGTTTGACCCCACAGCAAAAAGGTACAAAACATTGCCTCCCTTTATACACCCGCAACCTTTCAAGCTACAGCTCAGTAAAACAATGAAATGAAAGGTTAATTTGGTAAACATTAACTTCGTTATCATTTTATATTGACAGTAGCATAAACATATGCATTTACACAAAGGTAATCCATCATAGAATTGATTTACTCTTTCATTTGCTCCAATCAGGCAGTACCTTGTAAACCTGTGTCAGTTTATTGCATCAAATTGTAAAATTTTGCAGAACAGAAACCATGAATGGCTAATTGTTTCTTGCTGGACCATGTAAAATGCACTGTGCATTGGGGGGTCTCTAGGAAACTCTTTCTGTTCCCTTCAGGTTAGATCTGGGGCCTTCTTCTGTGCTCTGAAATAGCCCTAAGTGTAGTCAATCTTGGATTTTGTCTTTGTGTTAGAACTGCTGTTTTCTTGTCTATTTTATTTAATAAACAGTGACTTCTTTACTTGCCAGAACTGTCTTCTTTATTTACATATCCCCATCATCTTTCTTGGTGATTAGTACATTAAACAAACAAACCAAAAAAAGATACTCTCAAGCTGATGCCAAATCACAGAGACCCCATGTGTGTCAGAGTAGAGCTGCGCTCTGTAGAGTTTTCAGTGGCCAATTTTTCGGAAGTAGATTGCCAGGCCTTTCTTTCAAGGCACCTCTGGGTGGACTCAAACCTCCAACCTTTCAGTTAGCAGATGAGTATGTAACTGTTTGTGCCACCCACAAACACCAACTGGTACATAGAAAGCTATTAATAAATGTGGGATAAAATGATGAGCTAATAAATTAATCTGTGAAAAAAGATGCAGCAATTAAAGCATCATTTATTGGTCACTGTGACTGTGTAATATCAAGCCAGGAGCCCCAGAAACAGCAGTCTCCAAAGGTAAAGATGTTGACTGCACAACTCTCCCCGCTCAGTTTATTTTGGACCCTGACATGGTGAGTGGACACATTGAAATAACTTCAGATAGTCTTTGCCCCCTTCTGCTACCCATTTTAGGATTGCTTATGTCCCTTTTCTGTATTTTCCCTAATATTTTTATTTTCCTCCTTATTTCTGAGACTTTAGGACATATAGAATCAGAGAGCAGATCAATGGTTGACTGAGGCTGGGATGGGAGTCGGGTTAGACTACAAATGGGCTCAAGGGAATTCTAGAGGTTGATGGGAATGTCCTAAAGCTGGATTGTGGTGATGGCTGCATACTCTATACATTCATTAACAATAGTGGAATTGTACACTTGCAATGTGTGACTTTGATGATATGTAAATTATGCTTCAATAACGATGAGAAAAACTAAAAGGTAATGGCTTAAAAAAATACTGATTAAATATTTTAGGGGAAAAGAGGTGTAGAGCTATACAGGGCCGCTATAGAAACAGAGTGGAAGGAGTATATTATTCCATTTTTGTTGGATTTTTTTCCTTTCTTTTTTGATTGCTCAATTATTTACTTTAAAAATAGTAACTCCATTCCTTGGCTACCAAACATTTGGGCTTACGAAATCAGGCAGTACTCCAGAGATCAATGCTGGGATATTTTCTGGATTGAGCAGGGTGAATGGGGAGGATGTGTGGGTGTAGATTTGAGAAATCTGCGAACTGTCACCATTAGCTGAGAGGAGGTATGAAGGAAAAAAATCATAGGTGAGTCAAAAGAGATAGAAGGTTTTTGCTCTTTAGTGACAAGAATTTATTATTGGCTCTTATGTAACCTTTTATCTGCTTTGAGGACCATTCAATGAAAAGAGCCTTAGCAAAGGAAACTGTTACTAGGAGTGTCATGGATTGAGTTGTGTCCCCCAAAAATATCTGTCAGCTTGGCTGGGTCATTATTCCCAGTGTTGTATGATTGTGTAATCTGAGGTGATTTCCTTATGTGCTGTAAACTCTATCACTCTGATGAGATTATACGTGATCTCCTTATGTGTTGTACATTCTATCACTGTGATGAGGTTGACAAGATTAGATAGTGTCTTAATGCAATCTCTTTTGAGATATAAAAGAGAGAAGCAAGCAGAGACATGAGAACCTTACACCATCAAGAAAGCAGTACTGGGAGAAGAGCACGTCCTTTGGACCGGAGGTTCCTGTGTTGAGAAGCTCCCAGACCAAGGAAAGACTGATGCATCACAAGGACCTTCCTCCAGAGCTGACAGAGAGAGAAAGACTTCTCCTGGAGCTGATGCCCTGAATTCGGACTTGTAGCCTACTGGACTGTGAGAGAATAAACTTCTCTTTGTTAAAGCCAACCACTTGTGGTATTTCTGTTAGAGCAGCACTAGATGACTGAGATAAGGAGCAAAACTGATTTTAGCAAAACAATCACTTTTTTTGAACAGCAGAATTTACTTTACACCAAATGCAGATGGTCAATACAGTATAAAAAGAAGAAAGATGAAGATGGTGAAGAAATACAAATTACATCACCTGTTAAATCTCTAATGACTAATCAGAGGAAGAATAAGCTTCCTGTTCCAATTGAGCTACGAGTCTTACATCAAACACTAACCTCAAGGAAATATTTCAGCAAATCTTCTCTGTATTTGTTATTTCTATTTGCATTCTGGCAAATTCTTGGTAAGTTCAAAAGACTGTTAATTCTCTCCTCCGTTCAAACTTGTTCCAGCAGGGTGGGTAGCTGCTTCTTACCATGAGTGGTAGTAAATACTGGCAGGAATGACAAGATTTGAGTTAAGACCATAATGTCAGTATATCTGACTCTGCTCGTGCAGTAACTACAGAAAACCTTTGCAAACATCATTTTATTTTTTCAAAATCGATCAGAGGATAGAGATTCGGCACGTGCTTTAACGAACCAATGAACTCATACACTTATATACTTTCATCTTTCAAATCTCGTTGTATTAAAAAAGAAAATGTCAATCCATTTAACTCCCTGTGAAGTGCCTCACTGATGACATCTAATCAAGAAATATGCTACTGGGCCTTCTCCAGGGTTGATAATTCCCTTTCCTAAGAGTTGAAAGTTGATCTCGAGTGTCTGGGGGTCTCAGAGTGCCCCCCGAGTCTGATCCAGGTAGGAGGAGAGACAGCTGAGATTCAGCTGGGAGTGCATCAGGCTTTTCAGGTGTCTGCTTTTACTCTGTTAAAGGCACTGATAAAGCAGATCTGTCTTCCCTAGAAATAGATTAGCCCCTTCAGACCTGCAGAAGTGAAGGGACCAAGATATGGGATTTCCTCCGAGTTAATGTTTACCTGAATTATTGATTGCCACATGGGATACAAAACAGCTGGCGACTTGGGTTGTGATGCTTTTTCTTTGAGTTACAAGAGCTGAGCTATAAATCCTAACCTGAGAGGATTTCTTTCATCTTTTCTGCTCGTGAAATGGACCTCTTCAACAGAACTGACCCCAGGTCACTTCAAATCAATTACTAATAAATTTGTGGCATTTTTCTTTTCCCATTGAAAGAGAAAGTACCCTTTTCCGAATTAATTTAGTCTCTGGCTCACCTTTGTCTAAGCTGCTCAGCTATGACTTCCCTTATTTACTTCACAAAATGATTGGGTATTAAAAGTTTACTGAGTGTTAAGATACGTTGAGGTACAGGAATGTTAAATCACACAGTGTTAAAATATTTCAAAAGCTCATGCAGATGTTAACAGCCAGCATAAAAACCACTGAATGGCAAAATGAAGAGTTTAGGTCATTGTAATTCATGTTACTCATTTCCTTATAATTCTACTCACTCCAAACAAGTTTAGAGATGGTATGGAATAAAAGGCATATTCAATAAGACGAGTCTCATTAGAATAAGAACAGGAAATTAAAGCCATAAAATGAAGACTAATGGAAATGTTTCAGCCACTAGGGATGACAGAATTAACATTATCTTCCACTGAACTTTTGAATTTGAGCTTCCTGGCAGCTGGGGGAAGAGGAGATACAAAGAATTATACTAATTTTTTTTTTTTAATTGTACTTTAGATGAAGGTTTGCAGAATAAAGTTTCTCATTAAACAGTCAGTACACATATTGTTTTATGACATTGGTTAATAACCCCACGACATGTCAACACTCTCCCTTCTCAACCTTGAGGACCTTTTTTTTGCTGAAAATATACATAGCCAACGTCTCACGATTTTGAAAGTTTCTACATATACCAGTGACATCGATTACATTCTTCCAGCTGTGCTGCTATTCTCACTATCCTTTTCCAAATTATTCCATCACCATTATCTTCAACTTACTGACCCCTAGGCTTCCCATCAAATCTTTTGAGTTGCTGTCGTCCATTTGATCTCACATAGATAATTCTTTTTTTTTTTTTACCTTAAATGAAGGTTTGCAGAACAAATAGTTTCTCATTAAACAGTTAGTGCACATATTGCCCTATGACAGTGGTTAACAACCCCATGACA
>NW_004444188.1:1459854-1464259 GCF_000243295.1 Trichechus manatus latirostris
GTGGTGCTTCTGCCTAGAGCACCATGTTGCCGGAAGTCAGGAATCATACTAATTTTTATCCCATAGAAATTAATACAGCAATTATTTAAAAGAAATATTTGCTACCATCATATTCTAAAACAGGCTCTTAACCTGAGGTATGCATCTTAATTACAGTGTATACTCAAATTGATGTACATTCAAAATATTATAATAATGAGTTCAAGGGAGTTCAGAGCTGATACAGGAAAAAGATTTGACCACAAGATAGCAATGTTGTACTCCCTTCAGTTGCCATCCAGACTTTTCCAACTCATGGCGACCCCATGTGTCAGAATAGAGCTGTGCTCCACAGGGTTTCAATGGCTAATTGTTCAGAAGTAGATCTCCAGGCCTTTCTTTTGAGTGCCTCTGGGTGGCCACAAACCTCCATGCTTTTTGTTATCAGCCAAGTGCATTAGCCATTTGCAGGACCCGGGACTCCAGTGTTACATGACAAGCTGTTTATTGGGGCTGATGCATTGACAGCGTGCAAGCAGGGGCAGGTCCCCACAGCAGGAGGCCTTCAAGAGGCAAGCAACACAGATACCCAACAGAAGGACAAGAGGGCAGGAGAGTTCCCGGGGGCCGAGGAGGACATTTACATCTGTCTGTGTGATGACCCTTAGCAGCAAGGTAGGCAGTCTGTAAGTCAGACAGCTCCTAAGTGCAGCAGCATCTTGGAGTCCTTACAATCACAGGGTTTTAGCTTATCTATGGCTAGCAGATGTTGGATGCAGTTTTGCAGGGTATGTAAAGCAGACAGGCTCTAACTGGCTAAAAATCTGCTTATTTAGATTATTTTTAAAACAACTGGATAATGAAAATTTTGAGTTTGATGCCAGAGGGTTTTATGAGATAAAGGACCTCAGCTTGCTATGAACCTGTGAACAACTTGACACAAGACACAGAGGCCATCTTTGGCTCATTTATACAGTAAATATATTAGTAAAAATTTTACCAACTGCTGATTCCAAATTTCCAGGAATATTCACCCCGGTTTTAAAAACATTTTTGGAAAGGATTGCATCATGTGGAATCACGATCAGGGGCATTGCTGGCAAAATAGATTTGTCGCTAATGCTAGTTTTAGAAGAAATAGAAAATCAGTGCTTTGACTATTTCTGCGATCAGCTGTTTTTAACGGCCCATGCTGTTACACTGAAGTACAACAAAGTAAACTGAGGGCTAAGCTAACAGAGTCTCTGTACGTAATTCTGTATTTATTTAATCTCATGTGAGGATCTAATTAGAATACTTGGAAAGCTAAGTAAATAGAGTGAACCCAAGATTATCTCTAACAGATACAATTTCTAACACTGGAGTGTTTTGCAACATGCAATTCAAGGATGTATATGTCAGTTGCTACTTAAGGAAGTATCCTTACATTTTAGGTACCAGGTGAGTACACAGAGTTGACCATTTGTTTTGAAATTTGAGAATCAAGACCAATATCCTCATCTGCACGGCAGGTTCCCTATAGCCACTTTGAGGGAAAAACCCAGGACTTGATAGCAGGCAAAATGTAGCCCTTTACTATTTGTATCACTTGTATGACATATTTAAGGTCCATCTCCTCTTATAAACTATAAACTCCTTGAAGACAGAAACCTTAGGTCTATTTTCCTACTTTTGAATCCCTGATGTCTAGCAAAGGATTTGTCCCATAGTGGGCATTTAAAGGGGACTTATTGAATTGGATTTAACTATATTTTCCTTTGAAAGTAACTTTTAATTTCTTTAATCATCTGGACACCACAAAATGTAAAACTCATTTTGAGTAGACTTAAAAAAAAAAAAATTTTTCCCAGTCCTAGATAGCATAGCTTCTTGATGTATTCATCAATGTAGGGAAGGTGTAAAATGTACTCCCAAATAACTGATTGAGTTAATCTGCTGAATAGAGCCTTATAAGTTTTTTAAACTTTTTAAAATGTGATGAGTATCTCCAAGCTAATAATTTTAACTATGACTTGATTGGTATTAAACTGCTGTTTTGGACACTAGCCAAGTGTGCATAAAGCTACCCATGGTTCAAAATAAGCCACTACTTTCTAAGCTTTCATCCAGATGCTAGATCCTTCCTTCCTATTAACTATGTCTCAAAGGAGTATCCAATAATAAAAGTAAAGTGTCATGTCATTGTGTTCAGTGTGAGAAAACATAAAAAGCATTTGTATATCTTAAATACATCTACTATCTTTTAATAACTGCATAACTGCTCTGAACTATCCCTAACTTTGATTACTGTAAGATACAATTTCAGCAATTACAGAAGAACAACGCATCTAATACAGTAATAGCTTCTGTCTTTGTTGCACAATATCTCATTTGATCCAAATAACAACCCTATAAGATAGGAAGCTGCTAGTGGCCTCATTTTACGGACAGGAAATCAGAGGTTCATAAGTGTTGGATCAAAATGTTATTTAGTAGTACACTGTGGAATAAAAAATAATGTTTTGTTTGTTGTTTGTTTTCAACCAAGATAGCCTAGGTAATATTGTTGTAAAAAAAAAAAAAAATCCAAAGACTTGAATGAACAAACTTTATTTCTTCTGTATGTGGGTTGGCTGGGGGTTCTGTCTAACAGCATCGTCATTTTCATTCTGGGACCCAGACTAACAGAGTAGCTACAATATGGAAAATTGCTGTTTGCTACAGCAGAAGCAAAAAGAGCTTTGAAGGGTCTCACATGGAGATAAAATGTTCTAGCCCAGAAGGGAAATATATCACTTCCATTCTTAACTCACTGGACAGAACTAGTCACAGAGCTCTACCAACCGCATGGATACCAGGAAATGTAATCCTACCAGTGCCCAAGAGAATAACACACTGGTATCCCATTCCACCATCCACTGTTCTTCCCAATACTGCTTATCATACAGAACTCAATTGTTTCTAAGGGGCTTAAAGGAGTATCTAACCAAAGTGATGCGAGGAGCTGTTGCATAAATGTGGCTGTGAACATTCCTGAAAATGTAGTTTATCGTGGAGGTTAAGATGTGACCATGAGAGTCAGACTGAGGGTCCCATGCACAATTGTATAGTTTGTGCACTGCCCAGAAACTCTAACCTTGAGCCAAATACCCTCTCTCCTTAGCCCTCTAGTTGTTTAAACTTGCTATTTTAACCTGGTGGCACTGGTAAAGAGCTCAGCTGCTAACCAAAAGGACTGCAATTCAAATCCACCAGCCACTCCTTGGAAATTCAATGGAGCAGTTTTACTGTGTCCTATAAGGGACTTAATGAGTCTGAATCAACTCAATGGCAATGGGTTTGGTTTTGGTTTTGGTTTAAGTCTTCTTTACATCATTGTTAAAGTTGTTGTTGTTGTTAGGTGCTGTCGAGTTCCAACTCGTAGTAACCCTATGAAGAACAGAACAAAACACTGCCCCATCCTGCACCATCCTCATAATTCTTGTTATGCTTGAGCCCATTGTTGCAGCCACTGTGACTATCCATCTCTTTGAGGACCTTCCTCTTTTTCAATCACCCTCTACTCTACCAAACATGATGTCCTTTTCCAGGGACTGGTCCCTCCTAATAACATGTCCGAAGAATGTGAGACAAAGTCTTGTCATCCTTGCTTCGAAGGAGCATTCTGGCTGTACTTCTTCCAAGACAGATGTGTTCATTCTTCTGGCAGTTCGTAGTATATTCAATATTCTTTGCCAAAACCATAACTCAAAGATGTCAATTCTTCAGTCTTCCTTATTCATTGTCCAGCTTTTGCATACATATGAGGGGATGGAAAACAACGTGGCTTGGGTCAGGTGCACCTTAGTACTTAAAGTGGTCTTTGCTTTTTAATACTTTAAAGAGGTCTTTTGCAGCAGATTTGCCCAGTGAAATGCGTCCTTCGATTTCTTGACTGTTGCTTCCATGAGTGTTGATTGCGGATCCAATAAAATGAAATCCTTGACAACTTCAGTCTTTTCTCCATTTACCATGCTGTTGCTTATTGGTCCAGTTGTGAGGATTTTTGTTTTCTTTATGTTGAGGTGTAATCTACCCTGAAGGCTGTAGTCTATTTTTTATCTTTTTTTTTTTTTTATTGTTGTGTTTAAGTGAAAGTTTACATTTCAAGTTAGTCTCTTATACAAAAATTTATACATACATTGTTATGTGACCCTAAAAAATGCTCTCCCTATACTGTGACAGCACACTTCTCCTTTCCATCCCTGATTTCCCATGTCCATTCAACCACCTCTTAATCCTCTCTGCTTTATCATCTCACCTCTGGACAGAAGCTGCCTGTTTAGTCTCATGTACCTACTTGAGCTAATAAGCACACTCTTCACGAGTATCATTTTATGCCCCACAGTCTAGTCCAGTCTTTGTCTGAAGAGTTGGCCTCAGAAATTGTTTTAGTTCTGGGCTGATA
>NW_004444188.1:1464490-1484140 GCF_000243295.1 Trichechus manatus latirostris
GCCCTTTCTGTCTCTTGGGCTAATACTTTCCATGTGTCTTTGGTGTTTTTCATTCTCCTTTACTCCGGGTGGTTGGGACCAATTGATGTATCTTAGATGGCCGCTTGCAAGCTTTTAAGACCCCAGACAAGAAGGCTGTAGTGTCTGATCTTCATCAGTAAGTGCTTTAAATCCTCTTTCAGCAAGCAAGATTGTGTCGTCTGTATAACATAGGTTGCTAATGAATCTTCCTCCAATCCTGATGCCCCATTCTTCTTCATATAGTCCAGCTTCTCAGATTATTTGCTCAGCATGCAGATTGAATAAATATGGTGAAAGGAGACAATCCTGAGGCACAACTTTCCTAACTTTAAACTATGCAGTATCCCCTTTTTCTGTTCAAACAACTGTCTCTTGAGTACAGGTTCCACAATTAATTGTTCTGGAATTCTTATTATTTGCAATGTTATCCATAATTTGTTATGATCTACACAGTCAAATGCCTTTGCATAGTCAATAAAACACAGGTAAACCTCTTGCTGGTATTCTCTGCTTTCAGCCAGGATCCATCTGACATCAACAATGATATGCCTTATTCCACATCCTCTTCTGAATCTGGCTTGAATTTATGGCACTTCCCTGTCCATGTACTTCTGCAACTGCTTTTGAATGATCTTCAGCAAAATTTTACTTGCATGTGATATTAATGATATTGTTAAATATTCTGCATCTGGTTGGATCACCTTTTTTTGGAATAGATATAAATATGGATCTCTTCCAGCTGGTTGGTCAGGTAGCTGTCTTCCAGATATCTTGGCATAGACAAGTGAGCACTTCCAGTGCTGCATGCATTTGTTGAAGCATCTCAATTGGTATTCTGTCAATCCCTGGAGCCTTGTTTTTTGCCAATGTTTTCAGTGCAGCTTGGACTTCTTCCTTCAGTACCATCATATGATCATATGATCATATGCTACCTCCTGAAATTATTGAACGTTGATTAGTTCCTTTTGGTAAAGTGACTCTGTGTATTCCTTCTATCTTCTTTTGATGCTTCCTGAGTCGTTCAGCATTTTGCCCATAGAATCCTTCAGTATTGTGACTCAAGGCTTGGATTTTTTCTTCAGTTCTTTCAGCTTGAGAAATGCTGAATGTGTTCTTCCCTTCTGTTTTTTTAACTCCAGGTCTTTGCACATGTCATTATAATACTTTACTTTGTCTTCTCAAGCTGGGCTTTGAGATCTTCTCTTAAGCTCTTTTACTTTATCATTTCTTCTTTTCACTTTAGCTACTTGATGTTCAAGAACAACTTTCAGAGTCTCTTCTGACATCCATTTTGGTCTTTTCTTTCTTTCCTGTCTTTTTAATGACCTCTTGCTATTTTCATGTATAATGTCCTTGATGTCATTCCACAACTCTGTTCTTCAGTCATTAGCGTTCAGTGTGTCAAAACTACTCTTGAGATGGTCTCTAAATTCAGGTAGAATATTCTCAAGGTCATACTTTGGCTTTCGTGGACTTGTTTTAATTTTCTTCAGCTTCAACCTGAACTTGCATATGAGCAGTTGATGGTCTGTTCTGCAGTCCACCCCTAGCCTTGTTCTGACCGATGATATTGAGCTTTTCCATCATCTCTTTCCGTAACATAGCAGATTTGGTTCTTGTATATTCCATCCAGCGAGGTCTATGTATATAGTCACCGTTTATGTTATTGAAAAAACAACATAAACCACAAAAGGTAGTTCTCATGAAGAAGTTCTTGGTCTTGCAAAATTCTATCATTCAATCTCCAGCATTGTTTCTATCTCCAAGGCCATATTTTCCAAATACAGATCCTTTTTTGTTTCCAGCTTTCACATTCCAATCACCAGTAATTATCAATGCATCCTGATTGCATGTTTGATCAATTTCAGACTGCAGAATTTGGTGAAAATCTTCAATTTCTTCATCTTTTGTCTTAGTGGTTGATGTGTAACTTTTAATAATAGTCATATTAACTGGTCTTTCTTGCAGACTTATGAATATTATCCTATAACTGACAGGGTTGTACTTGAGGATAAATTTTGAAATGTCCTTTTTGCTGATGAACACGACACCATTCCTCTTCAATTTGTCATTCCCAGCATAGTAGACTATATCATTGTCTGATTCAAAATGGCTGATACCAGTCCATTTCAGCCCACTAATACCTAGGATATTGATGTTTATGTGTTCCATTTCATTTTTGATGATCTCCAATTTTCCTAGATTCATACTTTGTACAGTCCACATTCCTATTATTAACGGATATTTGCAGCTGTTTCTTCTCATTTTGAGTCACACCTCATCAGCAAATGAAGGTCCTGAAAGCTTGACTCCATCCATGTCATTAAAGTCAACTCTACTTTGCAGAGGCAGCTCTTCCCCAGTCTTCTGAGTGCCTTCCAACAAGAGGGGCTCATTTTCCAGCATATACCAGCCAATGTTCTGCTGCTGTTTATAAGGTTTTCACTGGCTCATTTTTTTCAGAAGTAGACCACCAGGTCTTTCTTCCTAATCTGTCTTAGTCTGGAAGCTCAGCTGAAATCTGTCCACCATCTGTATGACCCTGCTGGTATTTGAATACCTGTAGCATAGCTTCCAGCTTCACAGCAACATGCAAGCCCCCACAGTGTGACAAACTGACAAACATGTAAGGTTAGTATAGAATAAAAAGTAGTTAAAGTTATGGTAGAATACTACCTAGTTTAGAGGCCTCCTGGAAAGACTTAATGAGCTAAGTCATGCCAGGTGTTTTTCACTTTGCAGCCACATTATACACTTAAACAAATTAATTTGCAGTATTGTTGAAACCATGATTATTCTATTCTCCATTTTTCACAAATAAATAGTTACATGAACTTTTGATCACTTCCTTAGGATAGGCTGGAATAAATGGAGCAAAGGTTATGGGCATTTTGAAGATCCCTGATGTACGTTTGCTTTCAGAAATGGCAATACCGATGTACATTCCTATCAACAATGAATGAGGGGGCCCCACCTCCCTTTGTCCCCAATATCATTGTGATTTCAAGCAACTTTTCCAGATTTCTTGTGATATTCCAAATCCCACCATTAGAGTCATTAAAGCTTCTATTTCCTAAGGACAAATATTTAATTTGGAAGGGATAGAGTGTCAGCCTTCACATACTCCCTGGTGTATTGAGTAAGAGGGGTTATCAAATCAGCCTACATACAGCAAAGAACTGTGCATACAACATTGCCCCATTATTCATGGTGGCATGGAGAACTACAGAAATTTCTAGCCAGAAGAAAGAGCATTGACAAAGAAAGAATTAATTCAAGTCTTTTTCAATTAGCATCTTGCATGAGACCAGGAAAAGCTTGGAGATTAAGGTGCAACACGTAAAATGACACAATAGGACCTTCTTCAAATATTGCCTAGGGTCTACTGGGCCCCTAAAACTGCAAAGGATCCTATACAAGTGCTTAGCATTCTGTGGACAGTAAGGCCCACAGAAGATGGCTGGCTTGCTCACTGTCAAACATACAGGTAATGACAAATACAAAAATGGAAACCATAGAACACTGCTCCCTCCTCTGTCTATATTTAGCTGTATTTGTTGTGTTATCCATTCTGAACGTTTTGACAAACAACTCCATAGTTAAAGCAAAATATCTGTGCAAAAGCAATGATTTAATCTAACTCCAGGGACCTAAAGTATCAGTGTTTTCCTTGGAGGTAAAAATCTAAGGGAGTCAGTCATAATATAGGAGGGAAAGGTTATTTTCTCTGTAATTTGATGAAATATTTTCCACCTTTGTAAGCAGAACACCTGCTGGAATCAGGTGGGCATGTTAGGGGACAGCTGCAGAGAAGAAATGCATTAAAATCCTTTGGAAGCCTGTGCTCAAATCTGTTCAGTGTATTATCTTTTTCTCTTTAATTCACTCTGCTGAGGAAATATTCCTGGTGCCCTTTTCCACCATTTTAAAAGTAAAACTTTTATTTTATCCTTTGAGGAAGCAAGCTCAAGCACAAGTGTTCCTTCGGGTCACCTGTCTAAGCCTACCCTATTTAAACAGCTGTATATCAAATGGTAGAAGCAACGAGACTCTTGTCTTGTTCACGATGAGCCTTCTGAAGAGCAAGTCCCCAAATGTCATAACATTTCATACTTAATCTACACAAAAAGACCCTGGCAATTATCTGTCTCACAATGTTTTAGAATATTTCCTTGTTTGTGTTAAACAGCCATAATCCCTCAGATAAGTACCTGAGCTCCCAGCACTTCTCCTGCTGAGTGTTTTAGTCCAGAATATTCTATTACTAGTACTGCCTCCCACCCTCCCCGCACACACACTGAAATATTTCAAGGATTAAAGTTCTGCAGAACCTTTTACTGAGTCATGGTTTAAAATCCTATAGTTTCATGGGGAGTGGGTTCTAAAATTAAACCTGTCTCCACTGTTTGAATTCTGAGATCTTGTGTACATTTATTAGCCCATCTGCTTCCGAAAACGGCATCCCAGGAGCCCTAAAGCATTAAGTCTATGCCTTGAGTCATGCACAGAAGGGGAGTGGAGATGTCAGAGTCAGGGAAACTGTAGATCATAGCGAGTGTGTTGATATTCCACGAAAATTAGTTTATGTTGGCCAAACACTGTTGGGATTTTTCAAATTTGCTCCAGCTGTTTGCAAATCTGGGCAGTCAAGAGGCAGGGAGTAGAGTACTGAAGGCAAAAGAGTCAAAGGGATAAAGCTTTCCAAAGGCTTCACAAAACCAAGCACAAGAACGTCTGCTAGTTGCAGAAGGTAGTATACCCAGAATGGTTGAGGAAATGGGGCGATGTTCAATAAGCTTTTAACATTTTTCTACAACAAAAAACTGATTAAATATGAAATTAGTCTGGCTAAGATCTGCCTGGAATGGCATAATTCTGAGCTCCTGACAGGAAAGGGAACTTGAGATCAATAGTGAGAAGTTTTACACAGAAGATCAATATTTAGAAGTTTTGATTTCTCCTCGTGAAAATGTATATGAGGCCCAAAGCTCAAAACCTGGGAGGTCTTCCCTGTTTTGTTTTTCTTCGTTTGAGAAATGGGAATGCACTATTGGAAACAAAACTCTAGTGCTTGGAAACCACCGTTTTGACTTCCAGCAAAGTTAGCAACAGAGGGCAAATAATGGTGAACTTGCTCATGAACCTTTTCCCTATTTCTTAAGCCATCTATGGGAATTTGACAAATATGAAACATATGGTTTCTAAAAAGAGTAATAAATATACTAAAAATGTATCTATAAGAATCTAAGCCAACTGAAAGTAAAAATGTCAGTCAAACAAGATATTTGGGCTTTATATGAACTATGAACACGCATGTACCCGCATGCATACACACACAATTCCTGTCTATCATATGGAACAAAACTTTTTCTTCTTTTCTTCAGAGTAAATTTTACTACTTTATTTATATAAACACAGACTTAAATCCATTTTCTTCTGTCTTGTTTTCTGGTCACCTTGACCATAAAGCTTTCTAAGCCTACTAAAATATGTAGCAGATTTTCTTTCCTTCTGTTTTTCTTTTCCTGTCTCCCAGCAATAAGTTCATCTCAAATGTCTAGGGAGGGAATATGGTGACTTTTACAGACGTGACTTAGCTTAAATATTCAGAAATGACTGGATTCACATTCTGAAAAAGTTTCCCAGTGTGAAAATGTCCACAGCAAATCCTTCATCTGAATTCCAGGCAAGGGATGGTAAGTAGTTGCCTGAAAAACCTTTGAGCTCCACTCGCCTCCCTGTAGGAATTCTTTACGTATCAACCCAGCTGGCAGTGGTGATTCTTTTTCCTAATGCTCAAAACACTGTTACGACGTTGATCATATACCACTTACACATTTTATATCTGCATTTTATTTACTTACACTCATTTCTATTTTCCCAAAGGCAATGAATGTATGTGTATGTTTGTGTTTACATTTATATTTATATTTTGTATCTAGTACTCAGTAGATTCTCAATTAAAAAAAAAACTTAAAATTAAAAATGTATGAGCCAAGACCTAGAAAATCTTAGCTATACTAACTAAATTGTAGGAGCTCTATATGTAGTATATTGGAGAACATACTTCTCTTTCTTAAAGTATTAAGAGTAGCTTCTCATCTTATGTTTTGTATCTTCTTCAGTGGCTTCGGTGCTAACCAGAATGAGGCATTTGCATAAATTAAAAAATCAGTATTTATTAAACTCCCAACACCAGAACGCAATGATCAAGAAACATTTCCTCAACTTCCACTGATTTTAATTTTAGCATTAGGGTATTTTTGATTAGTTGACTCAGTGCCTGTTTTAAAATTAGGTCAGAATGTAATATTAAAAGTCATCTATTTGGCAAGTAATCTAATATAATCATAAGTGATTATATAGCCAAGAAGAATATGTGTTAGAGTTAAAAAGGCCTCACTTGCCTATCCGAACCAAACAAGACTGGTGTGGTTCCCTGGTGGAAAAACCATGGCTATGAGAAAACCAGGTTTTCCTACACAAGACAGCCAAAGTTGCTGTTTTCTTACTGAAGGTGGGTATGTTTGCTGCCAGGGCTTTCTCTTCACATGTTACTCAAGCCAGGAGCAAAAGAAAAAGACGCAAGTGGATGAAAAAATATCTAAGCAAGATTAGTCAAGACTACTGTTGCTGCCCTTGGTATATTTATAAAGAACATGAAGACATTAGTCTTGTCTTTTTTTAATATCTTCAAAAGCCAGAAACATATGTTACCATAGTGTTGATAACAGAAGGTCAGGCTTCACCAGGAATAGCTCAGGGCTGAACTACAGATCAACATATCATTCTGGTGTCAGCAGCAAGGTGAAAACACTAGGATGAGAAAGAATAGGGATCGAGGTAAGAGAAGTGAACATTTAAGGTTCCAACTATTTCGAAGCACTTGATCCATGACTACCAGTTATACAGCCTTCCTCTTTCTCTCCCTCTTTCCTTCCTTCCTGTCTTCTTTCTTTCCTTCCTTCCTCCCTATGTTTTGTATATATTGCCATACACTCTGCCACTACCAGGACTATGAAGACAAATCATCCACAGACTCTGTCCTACAGGCCCAGTTTGTGGCCATGCTGATTCTCCTTCACTGAATTATTTCCTGGCCTTAGTAAACTGAACCATGATATCTTACTATAGCCAACCAATGCTTTTCAAACTTTAATGTAAATAGGAATCATCTGGAGACCTTGTTAAAGTTCAGAGTCGATAGACCTGGGGTGGGCCTGAAATTCTGCATTTCTAACAAGCTCCTAGTCTTACTCATGCTGATGCTGTTGGTCCACCAAAGACCACACTCTGAGAGGCAAGCCTTTAGTCTAGATCCTTTGAACTTGCAATTGGTGGAGTCTGAAAACTCAAAACCATGGGCTATATCTCCAAATTCAGTTTTGCAAATGATCCCCGGAATGAAAGAATGTTAATAGCTTATCTCCATTGCCAAGAAAATATCATAAAACACTGACCCTTCCCCAAGAGGTGTAGGTGAGTGTCTTCATCCTGATAAGCAATGAATAAATCATTAATAAAAGTGGCAAATGGTTTTCAAGTCATAGTAAAAAGTTATGGATTTCTAAATAAACAGGAACATCTTGAATTGGATTTAGGCTTTTGTGAAGTTTCTCTAATGAGTAACATTGTCCCAGATGACTTGACCATCCTCCTTATGCACAGCATAAAGAAGAGCAGAGGATCACAGGACAATAATAGGAAGTGATACACTCGTTTGATTACACTTCGCAGGTGCTGCTGTGTCCAATTATCTTGGTGCTAAAATACCTTCTAATTTGGTGTGAAACATACATCATAGTTAATTATATTGTACACCACTATATGGGCTTGAAATAATTAAGAATATTTTTATTTCTCAACTGGCCTAGAAAGAAAGTACATGCATTTCAAGTTGTAGTCCTTAGAGATTTCTTTGAAAATCATGAGATTAGCTAGATATGAATTTATGTAAATTTCTAACCTCAGAATCTTACTGAGACCACAAGCTTCTTATCATAACCTAGATACTTTGATCTCCAGAAGTATAGCTATCTGTGTCTTACAAGAAGCATGTACCCTTTGAAATTTTAAGGAACCAAAACATGGTTGGAAGATCTGCTAATTAAAAAAAAAAAAATTTTATTAGTTATTGCAGTGTGATGGATCGCTTTTATATGTCCTTTCTTGCCATGGTCTTGTAACTCCTACCCATGGAACCATGCATAAGGTCTATGGAATGCTAAGGAAGGAACTGATCAGTTTTACCATCCCACTAGGCTTAAGGTAAGCCATCCCAGAGGTGGTAAGAACAGATCTTACCACCACCAAGGAAGAAGAGCCTGGAGTGGAGTGTGTCCTTTGGACCCAGAATCCCTGCACTGAGAAGCTCTTGGCCAGGAGACGGAGAGAGAGACAGAAACAAAGAGAGAGAGAAAGAGAGCTGTAACACTGAAGAAGGCATGAAGCAGTGACAGAAAAACTATGGCAGGAGATACCGCCAGGAGACAGAGTAGTGGGCTTGGAGAGAAAGCTGCGTGCCTTCAGGCAGGAGGTTTGCTGGTGGAATAGTGTGCCTCCAGGCACTTATCAGAAGAGCTAAAAGAGCTTTGTAACACTTGCCTAAGCAAGGCAGAGGATAAGGGGCCAGAGAGAGGCATGCCCAGGGGCACGGATTAGAAGAGGCTATCCTGACGAAGAACTGAGCATTCCTAAACCTGAATTGTAATCTGTTACTTCCCTAATAAACCATATAATGGTGAGTATTGTCTGTGAGTTCTGTGTGGCCATTGCAACAAATTATTGAACCCAGCAGAGAAGTAGAGAGTGCCGTGAGGAGGATGGTCTGACCTCCACCTCATAGGAATCAGCCTTGATCTGTTGATCCTGATTCTCCTTCCTCCTTGTGAAGTTAAAAGAGGTTAGATGCCTCCACCCTGCTATTTTTACACTCACTTAAAAGTAATATGATTTTGGGGGCCACACTTCACAGCAAATATTCAATTACCAAGGCCAACGACATTGCAGATATTGGCTATATTATACATGAACTGTGTTCAGAAAGTTAGAAGATTAAAACTAAAATGGCACTAAACTAAAATTGAAACTAAAATCTAGCAAGAAAATCATGGAGCTAGACTAGAGTTGGAATTATCTATTACAAAGAGACATAGACAACCCATCTGTAAAGCAAAATTGAAAGGCATATTCTTCCCTAAACTCCTCTGTGTTGTTTAAAGTAAAATAAATATACTAAATAAGACTATCCAGCAAATTTGAAATTACCATAGGTTAATTCTCTTGAAGGGAAAATAGACACAGTAGTTGCTAATGAGTTAGGATGTCCAATGACTTGATTCCTAAAGGGTCTTGATCTATTATCCTGGAAGTTTGTGGCCATGCTGAATCTCCCTGGTTAGACGATTTCCTTGCCTTAGTGAACTGATCCATGATATCTGCCAATTTTTTTCTGATATGACTCCCTCTCTGGTTACTAGCTAATTCATTCATGCCATCATTAGTTTCTTCCATTAGCTTTTACCCCTTTAGTCTTTATCAATCACCTGCTGCTGTCCTCCTATCATATTGTACCAATTGTTTGCCCTCATTTGAGCCAATACTTTTTACTATTACTCACCCCAACATGTCAATGATTAGCAAATGTTGAAACATGGTAACTGATCTCAAAATATGGTGCGCTCTACAGCGACTATAAAATAATGATAACAAGGCATCTTATATTCTTCCATTCATTAAATCATTTCAGAAGTCAGGATTTTTTGATAAGGGTTTCCTTAACTTATCTTCTCTCCCCAGAATAATTTGATTAATCTTCAATCTTTGAGTGACATATTTTATACCCACCAGTGTTGGAATTTGGTTTTGATACTTTTTCCATATCATTTTAATGAACCCATTCACTAACCTGAACCACAAAATATCAAAGTAGCCACTGGTCATGATTTTTTAAACTATTATTTTTCTCTTGTGCCACTGTCACTTCAGGAACAGAAAGTATTTATAGATAGCATGTTATGTTTGAGAAATAGATTCTTGACTCAATAGCTGTATGACATAGAACATTAGCAGGAATTGATGTACCTGTATGTTGCTCAGTTTGTAGGTGAAGATTAAAATATTCAGAATATTTGCTGAATTTTCTCCTTGCAATTCCTATAAATTTGGTTCAACTCCCCCTCCTGTCTGGATTTTCACGTGACTACTTTAAGAGAAGTAGAGGATAAGAGAAGAACTTGTTCTTATCCCTTATTAATCCTAAAAAGGTCAGACAATTAAACTTCTATGCTGAATAAAATAAGTACCGCTTCTTAAATAGATTTTAACCCTACTAATTTGCTGAAGTGGAATGTAGTTATTGTCATCATAAATAAAGTCACTTTTCCATGGTAAAATTATTCATTTTCATTTTGTTTTCTACTGGATCTAACACTCTTGAAGTTTTTAAGAACTGGGTAAACCACAAAACATTTTGTGTACTTAGGAAAGTCAGTATAATTTTTTAATGGCTTGAGACTCCTTCTTCTGTTAATGCCACCATAACATATATTGTTTAATTCAGTGAGCATTTCTTGAGCATTTTCTATATGCCAAGTATTAGTGATACAAAGCCAAACAGTCTCAAGGCCTGTGCCATGAGTGTGTAGTGTCTAATGGGTGAAATTCATTGTGTAATCACACTCACATATTACAAGAAACTATGGCATGACAGAAAAGTAGCTGCCCGGAGATCTGGATAATCTTCTTTAATTAAGTAGCGTTTCAGTGAGAACTGAAAAGGACTACTTAACCAAGCTAAGCACAAGACTTACTTTGCAGACAGAAAGGAACATGTCTAAGACCCTGCTTGAGGAGGAAGCTTGTCACATTGAGGAATATTGAAGAAGCCTGAGTGGCTGCAGCGTAGAAGGGAGGGAGACGGAGCGCTCATTCTGTTGATCCTGCCTGTATTTCCCAACACTCTACACTATCTGCCTAACTCCCATCACACATCCCCAAAAGCAGCTGGTTCTAAAATATGTGAGATCGCCTGTCAGTTTGAGGTCTGCTCCTGATGCCTGGTAACGTGGCCTGGCTGGTTCAGATTCAGACGTGAAGAATGATGTCCATTCATGCAAGTGCCCTGTCCTAACCCAGACTTACTTTCTGGAGGTCTGTAGAGTCCTTATTACACCCAGTGTGGAGATGACAGCGCAGGGTTGCATAACGAGGCCTGCTCTGGAGAGATAACTCTAAATGAAAATCTGAGGGCTGAGACAGATCTGCATTATCCCAAATTTTCTGCGCTAAAGCAGGTCACGTTGTAGCTGGACTTTGATGTGTTCTCAGAGTCTAATAATAACTTAAAAATGAACATAAGCGTCTGTCTAGAAAAACTTTTAAGGGGTCTTATTTAAAATGCTTTTGCAGTGTGTGATTTAAATTGTCTTCTTCCATTTTTACTGTAGGGATGAATAATAAGGCTCAGAAAACTCATTTCTCTACATTTTGGCAGAAGCCTACATATTATAATCCTTCTAAGTATGCAATTACGGACACGGTACATGATCAAAGTGTGCTCCACTTGGGTGACAGAATAATATGCCCTTTACAAAAACATTGAACAATGGATTTTAGATGAAAATGATAAACATTAGATTCTAAGCCCCTTACAGGCTTAGATCAGATCTTATTTGCATATTAAAAGTCACTGCTATAGGGAAAAGTAAATTTTGTTAAACAGAAACAAGAGTGTACTCAATACCCTAAAATTTTAATCTAGTGAGATAATTTTAATTTTTATTGAGGCTGTAATATTCGCTGTCATAGTTAATATAAGTTGTGGTTTAGAATATGAGCAGCATAAGGCAGTTCATTTACCTCCAGGTCAATGTATCTGCTAAACAGGCACTAAGTGATGGGTATAGCAGTGCCATTTATGCAGTGCTTTCTGTATACTGAGCACTGCATTAGGCACCTCTACATGTTTTTTCATTGGTTTCACACAAGAACTCCATGAAATAGACCATACTTTTATTCCCAAGTTAGAAGTGAGAAAAAAGTGAGGTTCAGAGAGTTCAATGAAGTCCTCCAAGATCACATGGATAGATGCTGTCAGAGGAATTAAAGTGTTTCTTGAACATATCTGAGTAGCTAATGCTTAGGTTTGGCTTTTTGTTAGGATAAATGAGAAGACTCAAAGAACGAATACTTTCCTTCTCAAATATACTTTGTTTACAATAAACTCCTCTCTGAAGTAACTATTCTATAGATAAAGGCTAACTTATAAGCAAAGTTATACACAAGAACAATCCTTGGCACCTAGCCAAAATGAGCAAATGAATGAATGATTTATTGAGTGGGTGATTGAAAATGACATAAAAGGAGCAAACAATCTGAAGATTTTACCCAATGAGCTGTGATGGATCAGTGTGCCATATCTAAAAAAAGACAATGCTTAAACTGGCTGGTGATTCATTCATTCTTAACAACATTATTTCATACTTGACTAGGCACAGATTATATTCCAAGGGCCATAGTAGGTGGTATGGAGACAAAGATTAATAGGTCATGATTCATTCTGGCATGAGATTCTGACAAATAAATACAAATAAATAAAATTCTGTTCAATAAGCAAAATACTAACAGTATATATACCCAAATAAGACAACGGAAAAAAAATGTGTATCTGTTTTTGAAAGTTCTGGGAAGCTGGGCCTCCAAAGGATGAGTGTGAATTCCCTGTGGAGAAGGTGGAAATATACTAATTTATGGGAGCTGATGAAGGCTGGCTGTAAGGAGCTGCGTCAGCAAACACAAGGTATGCAGATAGAACTGGAGTCAAGGATTGAGAAGGGATCCAACTGGGAAGAGGCCATATATAATAGTAACAATAACTAAGGTTTATTGATTACTATCTATCTGTCTTTCTGTGAGGACTTGAAGCACTTACTGATAGAGAGCAAAGACTACAGCATTCAGTATGAACTGCACCTCAACATAAAGAAAACAGAAATCCTCATGAGTGGACCAATAAGTAACATCATGATAAATGGAGAAAAGACTGAAGTTGTCAAGGATTTCATTTTACTTGAATCCACAATCAACACTCGTGGAAACAGCAGTCAAGAAAGCAAACGTTGTATTGCATTGGACAAACCAGCTGCAAAAGACCTCTTTAAAGTGTTAAAAAGCAAAGATGTCACTTTGAGGACTAAAGTACACCTGACCCAAGCCATGGTATTTTCAGATGAGATTGGGCATGTTCAGGGTGGTATGGCCATAGACAATATTTTCAATTGCCTCATATGCATGCAAAGCTGGACAATGAATAAGGAAGAATGAAGAAGTATTGAAGCCTTTGAATTATGGTTTTGGTGAAGAGTATTGAATATACCATGGATTGCCAGGAGAATGAACAAATCTGTCTTGGAAGAAGTACAGCCGGAATGCTCCTTAGAAGCAAGGACAGAGAGATTTCGTCTCACATACTTTAGACATGTTATCAGGAAGAACCAGTACCTGGAGAAGGACATCATGCTTGATAAAGTAGAAGGTCAGCGAAAAAGAGAAAGACCTTCAACGAGATAGATTGACACAGTGGCTACAACAATGGTCTCAAGGGTAACAATGATTGTGAGGATGACGCAGGACCAGGCAGTGTTTCGTTCTGTTGTGTGTAGGGTCTCTATGAGTTGGAACTTACTCAACAGCACTTAACAACTACAAAGTTTATTAATTACTTAGTATCTGTGAGCTACTATGATAATCATTTAAATGATTTATCTTATGTAATCCTCATAATCAGACAGTAAACTGAGGTCTAGAAAAATTAAATGACTTCCCCAAGGTCACAGAGCTAATAAGTGGTACAGCCAATATTTGTATGCAAATTTTTTGTACTCTTAGGCATAACAGCTTAACCACTTTGCTCTCCTGGAAGTATGGAATTTGAGTACAGTTTATGAAGCTAGATTTGGAGATAACTAGAAATTTGAAAATGAGTCCTGCTGATTCAGTGGTTAAGCACTCAGCTGCTAACCAACAGGTCGGCAGTTCGAACCACCAGCCACTCTTCAAAAAAAAGATGTGGCAGTCTGCTTCCATGAATATTACAGCCTTGGAAACCCTATGGAACAGTTCTACTCTGTCCTATAGGGTCACTACAAGTCTGAATCAATTGAGGGCACACAACAGCAATAGCACAGAAATTTCAATGCGATTAGATCATGAAACAAGTTCAAATTGGATTAGAAAAGATATACAAGAATGTACCCATCATCAACCTCAGATAAAATCAATGTTTTTACTGCTATTGAAGACCCAGGCACACACTTCCCTTGGATACTCCAAGGTGCGTTCATGAACCTCAATCTCAAAGCAGAAGAACATTCCAGGCACAACGAAGAGCATAAACAAAGGTTCAGAGGTGTGACCATGTATGTTCAGGGCTAAGCAAATTTTTGTTAAAGATTAATCTTCAACTATCATCTCAAGAGCTTCTGATACTGAGTGTTCACTGATTAAAATTAGTCACAGGTAGTTCTTATGAAAGACCCTCCTTCATAAGATTCTAACTCCTGTGTGACCTGGTGTGATAGCATTAGAACAAAAGAAAGATTTTGTTCGTATCCTCTAGGAGTTTTGAATCAGAAGGAAAAAAAGAAATATTCAATCCAGCCAACATGAATCAAGACAAATGATTTGAATCTTTAGGTCAGTTTAGGCACTACAGCAAAATGTGGACTTTCCAGAAAAATCTTGAGGAAAAAAAAAAAAGAAAACCACAACAAATCAAATTGTCTCCTCCATTTCCCAAGGCATGTGGGCCAAGTTCCATACTGGAGCCAAAAAAAAAAAAGTCCAATTCTTTAACTTCTACTCTTGGGAAAATAGACTGAGAAGTCAGTGAAAAAAACAAGCAAAGAAATTCTTTCTCTTCTTTAAAAGGTAGAAATAAAGACTATTTGAGCCCATCTGAGAAGTGGTAGTCATTTTTTAAAACCCATTTTTAAGGACGGCCTTGTCAGACGTTTACCATCCAGGTGTCTACTTTCTCAACTTTCTCAAGGTAAGAAAAGGGTTCACAAGGATTCTTATCTCATACTGATAAACAGATGCAAACAGAGCCAGGTCTATCTGGGCTACCACAAGGCCTGTTTGACTAATTGCCCTGATAGATCACTCTTACGATGCCTGATGTTGTTATTGCACCCAGCATAGCTGAGATAGGACATGTTTAACCCCTGACCTTCCAGCTGCCTAGTCCAGGCTGCTCTGGTACAAACTGTTCTCCATCATCACTTCCTCCCCATGGCAGCCAGGGAAAGAGACCTGTCCTAAGCAAACAGAAAAGGCTCTGACCCCGTCATGAGTCACCAGTCTGTCTATCCACTTCCAAGATTCCCCCTTTGTGTATTTATTCAGCTTGTCAGAGTTCCTGGCAAAAACGACAGTGATTTTTTACTTAAATGGGATTCATGCTAACTCTGGCAACAGTAATTTCATAAATCTGAGCTATCTTAAATGGCTTCTATAAGCTTCACATGAACCAATTCATCCCATTCTACCTCCATTTAAGGTAACTTTTTTCTTTACCAAAAATGATAAAATAGGAAAAGTGACAGAATGAAAAAAAAGAAGAATATTCCAGGACCATCTGTTATAATGTAGGGAAATACCTAATACTTCTGTGCCTTAGGACACTCATTTATAATTACTATAAGACAGGTTAAATCTTATTACTAATATCGGAGATGAGAAACAAATGAGTTTTCTCTAAGGTAAGTCATCTTTCTCTTATTGTATGTTACACATATCTTATTCACTGAACAGGTTTTAACAGATCCTGCCAACACATGGTAATTCAGGTTCTGGCAGTACTGGCTGTCCAAAAATTTCATACTGCACAACATCAGAAAAACAGTAAACAGGAATAACACAATGACAAGCAGTGGTTCTTACGGTCAAAGAGGCAGACAATAGATGGAAATAAAGAAAAGCATAATCATTATAGTGTATATTTGTACTTCTGTTCTTTTTTTTTTCAATATCTCTAACTCAAGTAGACATGAAATATTATAAGGTATAGCATTGGGAAAAAAGATCAATTTAGGCATATGCCGTATTTCAGTTTAACTAAACCATTTAACATAGAATCAGAGTATGGTGGCTTGATTATAAAATAGCTTCTACCTTTCAACACTTTGTTTAATCAGGTCTTTAGAGCTTTAATCATTTTTCAACCAAATAAAAAGCATATTTGTTTTGTGAAATCAATTCCTGAATGCTAAAGTCACTATCAATCATTATATAAATCCCTGATAATTCCCTCTGCCCCTTAAGAAAGCTGGATTGCAATGGTTGAAATATTGAGTGGATTGGCAACAGATTGTAAACCCCTGAGAACAACATCAATGAAGATACATAATCTAAATTATTTGCATCTTTGGGTTTGCTTTGAAGGGGAACATGACACCGAAGGGATCCTCAGCGTCAGAAGATGATCTGGGTGTAGACTTATCCAGGTAGCTTGGAGCCTGTTGATCTGAATCTCAGTTTTCTCATCAATGGAGTTAACAAAGCCTCTTCTGCAGTGACTGGAATTAAAGAAGAGCAAATACCTGATGAATTTAAATTCCTTTTCTGCCCTTTCTTGAAAAACTGACCAGAGATTCCATGTTTGTCCAATTTACCTTCAAGCTACTTTGAGCATAATTTAACTAAACTCGCACAAGTTTTGTGAAGCTTGATCTGAGTGAGAAAACTTGTCTTCTGAAAGGAAAGAAAACTAATGTTAAACATTAGCAAGTGTTGCCTTACCAGAAGATAAGAAGAAACGAAGGTGAATTTCTAGAAGCAGTGGTAAAAGTAAAATCATTTTTGTTTATTAGCAAATTTTGGGAAAAATGCCAAAGTACAAGATTATGTGGCACTGAAGCTTGGAGGCCAGGGATGTTACAGGATAGTAGTTAACAATGCAGGCTCTGGCACTGAGCAATTCTGGGCTTCTCCACTCACCAGCTAGACTACCATGAGCAAGTCACTTAAGACTTGGTTCCCTCCTCTGTAAAATGGGATAATAATACTTGTCTCATAGAATTATTTGCAGGATTAAATGAGAGAATGCACATAGAGTACTTAGCCTAGCAGAGAACAGGGATGTAATGATCTTATTTTAAAGTAATTAGTATTAATATTGTTAAAGCGATTGACTGCTAACTAAAAGGTTGGCAGTTCAAAACCACCAAGCGCCCCTTAGGAGAAAGCTGTGGCAGTCTGCTTCTGCAGAGATTTACAGCCTGGGAAACCCTATGGGCTCTCTATGAGTCAGAATCAACTCAATGGCGATGGGTTGGTATTAATATTAAGAGTACCTGTGTGATGCAAATGGTTAAGCACTTGACTCCTAACCAAAGGTTGGTGGTACCCCCAAAACTGTGGCCCCTGGATGCACTGTTAACTCAGAACTGAAACCATTCCCAAAGCCCGCTCTTCAGACAAAGATTAGACAGGATTATAAAATAAAAATTAATACACGTGAGGAATGTGTTTCTTAGTTCAATCAGATATACAAGACCAAATGGGCAGCTCCTGTTCAAAAGCAAGATGAGAAGGCAAGAAGGGACAGGAACTGGTCGAATGGACACAGGGAACCCGGGGTGGAAGGGAGGAGTGTGCTGTCACATTGTGGGGATTGCACCTAATGTCACAAAACAATATGTACATAAATTTTTGTATGAGAAATTGAGCTGTAAACTTTCACCTAAAGCATAATAAAAAATAAATAAACAAAAAAAAAAAAGTTAGTGGTTCGAATCCACCCAGAGGCACCTAAGGTGAAAGGCCTGGCTATCTGTTTCCAAAAGGTCACAACCTTGAAAACCCTACGGAGCGCAGTTCTAGTCTGCAACATGTGGCATCACCACGAGTCATAGTCGGCTCTAAGGCAATTGGTTTGATTTTTGTTTTGATATTAATATTACTTAATAATAAATGTGAGATGATTCTGAAGTAATTGGCAATGCTTTGATTCTGTTTAGATTTCTAGGGTTCTCATATTCCCACAGACATCTCTTCATAATCATGTCTAAAATATTAATTCATGATGTCAGAAATGTCTTTGCCAATTTTTCTCCATTTCTTACCTAACTCTCCAACCAGTGGCTCCCATTCAAGTTAATATCAATAGAGCATCCCACATTAGGATGGGTTCCAGACTGTTGGATTAACAAGAAAAGTCTCCTTTCCTGCTTTTTTGATTTATATACTTAAAGCCTAAAATTGATCACCAAACATTTGGACCCAATGATACAGAGCATTGGGCAAAGAATTTACCAGTTTTTCGATGAATCCAAATAAATTTTGACAAATATGGGACAAAACTGTTCCAAGAATTTTTCTATACCTGTTATCTATATATTTATATACATATACTATATATACATATTTACGTATGTATGTGTGTATATCTATATGGCTTCTTTCTGTGGTACACAGGGTTGCTCTGAGTCGGAACTGACTTGACAGCACCTAACAACATACAGCTTAGCATTTTTTAATGATAGGCTCATAAGTGAAAAGCTTGTTATATTAATGTTCAGTTAGCCAGTACAAGAGAAAAAGAGACCATCTCTCTTTGCAAAGAAAAGGAAACTATTTAGCTCTGTGACATTTTAACTAAATGATACCCCCTTACCCTGCCAACTGCTGTACAAACACACTGTGGAAAAATTACTTTTTTAATGTACAACCAATAGACACCACACTGCTCAAGGACACCAGTAGTGTTGGAATCGAGGGTTTAATACTCTGAGAATGATATTTTTAAACCATGCCTCTCTTTTAAACAAATGTAAGTAATTGGATTTTCTTTTGTATGAAAAACCATGATAACTGTGTCAGAGAAATGCTGTAAATCTGAAAGCAGAAAAGTAAGGAAGAAATAGTAAATTATATGCCACAGTGGAGTGTTTCACAATTTTTGTTTAACGGAACATATTTTACCCTGCTTACATGTGATCTATAGGACCCCACTGATTACAAGGCTGTAAATTGTGCAAAGGGTTCTGCAGAAAATCTTAAAAAGGCAGCGAAGGGGCCTTATATCATGGAGTCACTCAATCCCTAAGACTCAACCAGGACTTTGATATTTAGTTTAAACACAACCATATATTCTTATTAAAAATGAATAGAGCCATTTGTTTCAATTTCATAAGTCCAATGCACCAGAGCTGGTGAAATTTCTATTACCCATGACCTGGATATTAACCCCTTGATTTAAAAGAAAAAAAAAAGTCTCCATTTTTCAAATGTTGACTTACTGCTGAAACAATGAGAAACAACTTCGCCGGTAATTTTGGCACGCTGAACTGGGAGATCAAGGCTGACCAGTAAGAGCTATTCAGAATGCTTTGGGTACAGGAAATATGTTCTTCTTCCCTCAGGTATTACGGGATATCTTCAGGAAACTCCGCAGATTAATTACATGAGCCTTGGCTCAATTTTATTTAAAAGTGAAGCATAAGCTTTAGCGTCAGTCGATCCCAAAATATAAACCCCCCTTTCAGTGTTTCACGGTGCTGATACTCCTTATTTGAATATTTTCCTGTTGGCTTAGAAGCTGATAGCAAGGGTTTTTTACTTTTCTTT
>NW_004444188.1:1484240-1510626 GCF_000243295.1 Trichechus manatus latirostris
GGCTATTTATTTACTTTAGTCATGGGGCAGGTGAAAGATAAAAGATGAATGTTATTTAAACTTGCCTGGACTTTTAACTCTAAACAGCAAAAAAAAAAGAAAAAAAAGTAATTTTTCTTTCCAAATTCATAAAGTGATACATACACCTGTACCTTGTTGTTGTGGTTGGGTGCTGCCAAGTTGATTTAGACTCATAGCAACCCCGTGTGACAGAGTACACCTGTCCCATAGTGTTCTCCTGCCTGTAATCTTTGCTGAAGCAGATTGCCAGGGCCTCCTACCATAGAGCCACTGGGTGGGTTCGAACCACCAACCTTTTGGTTAGCAGCCCAGTGCTTAACCATCTGTTCCACCAGGGCTTCTTACACCTATGCGTGCAAGGTTTTAAATTCTAAGTTTGAGTTAACGTAATGATTTTGAACTAGTTGTTTTCCTATAGGTTTCTGACTACGAAAGCCCCATTCAAAGAAATAAGTTCCTCTTCATTCTTTGTTGGGATAAGGCTTATTCTGCCTTTTGGTAGAAGTTCCACAAAATCCCAGAACGTTGCCTACCTTTTATTAAAGATCTTCTAAGAAATGTATATCTTTACAATTCCAACAGAGAAGTTATAGCATACGCATTTTGCCAAAACTCAAGACTATTCCCTTTTGCTGAGACTTAGAATAATAACCAGAGTCAAAGTACATTTTGCACAATTACTCTGCTCTCAGCCCAGATCTAAACACTGGGGCAATGGTCTGGGGTAAGGGGAAGGCGATGGAAAAAGAAGATCTTGACTCTGCTTTTAGTTTATTTTCTGAATGGGAAACTAGAAGTGACCAAAATCCAAACTTGTTGTCATTAAGTCAATTCATAATAACTCTACAGGGCAGAGTAGAACCTCACCATAGTGTTTCGAGCCTGTAATCTTTACAGAAGCAGACTGCCACATATTTCTCCTGCGGGGCAGCTGGTGGGTTTGAACCACCAACCTTTTGTTAGCAGCCACGCGATTAACCACTGAGCCACTAGGGCTAAATACGAAGCCATTTATAAAGCCATGTGTCAAATGCAACTGATGAGCAAGGCCCTGATGTAAACCCAGAGGGGTGCAGAGTAGAGGGAGAGCTCAGTTTATGAGCCAGGGTAATCTCCTGAAAGTTGTTAGGCTGAAAGGGGTCTGAATGAAAGTGTGGAAAATGAGTTGTATAAGATGGGAGTAGCCAGAGAGGAGGCAGAGGGATTCTTTGCTGTAGTCCCAACCACTCATGGTGACCCCATGCACAACAGAACAAAATGTTGCCTAGTCCTGTGCCATCCACATGATCGGTTGTGGTGAGTCACTCTGTTCCTTGACAATTTGAGCACCTGTGAGAGAGCCTGAGCGTTTGATATAGCTCAAGCTCGTTTAAATCCAAGAACAAACAGATACAAGGGATAGTTATGAAGTATTTTGCTAGCTAAGCCAGTATGTCTTCTAACAAAGGGCAAGTGTGATATAGAAATGATAATCCTGGTGAATAAGAGCATATCCCATCCCTCTTTATTTTTCTATTGTAATTGTAATTTGTTCTATTGTAATTGAAAGATTTGAAATTTATCACTGTCTAGTGTGATTTAAAAAAATCCATTGCCAGTGAGTCGATTTTGAGCCCTGGTGGCACAGTGGTTAAGAGCTCGGGCTGCTAACTAAAAGGTTGGCGGTTCAAATCCACCAGCTGCTCCTTAGAAACCCTATGGGACAGTTCTCCTCTGTCCTATAGGGTGGCTATGAGTCAGAATCAACTCCATAGCAACCAGTTTGGGGTTTTTTGTTTTTTTTTCTAGTGTGATTTTAAGAGTATTCACCACAAATTGTGAGATCCAAATGGTAGTGTTTTAAATGAACTGGATATGAGGATAATAAAAGCATTTTTTTAAACAAATGTTTAAACCTCCTGGGTGTTGGCCTGCAATATCCATCTCCCAAATTCTTATTTAGCCATCTCCTGTCCTGCAAGCACCAGTCAGCTCAGAAACTTAAAAAGTAGCACTTCAAAGAAAATGCCCTCACTGTGTTTATTTCCATGCGTGATTTGTAACAAATCTGGAATAACTATTTTCTGCCAAATGAAACACAGCAAAAGGTGATTTTTCTTTTTTTTTTAAGAACAGATCCTAGCTAAGAGACTATAAAGAGGTTCTACTAGTCAAAAGAAATTACCTGCAGTCCTTTGGGCCCTATAATCCCAAAAAGTTCAGACGTTCTGTCCTGAAGAAAGCTAGCTGGTAACCTGCTGTGAAAGCCGGGGAGGAAGAAATTTTCAAAGGACTCAGCTAAATTCTAGCTGCAAGATTTCCCGTTAGCAAGGCCAGGTTGTTTCAACACCAAATTTACATTCCCTCCAAGAAAAGAAAAACAAATTTAGAACATTAGGATCCCTGCTCCTCAGAAACTAAACCTGCATTTAAGTAGAAAGGGTAAGAACTGAGCAGGTGGTTCTCTTATTTTTCTAAGCCAGGCAAGTACATTTTTCAAAGTAAGCGTATAGATAAGGAGAAAAGGAACCATGTAGATAAGGTGAAAGGGAACTCAGGAAAGCAAATGTAGGCTCTGAAAAAAATGAGACCACAAGAGAGAAATTTGAATGACATCTTTAGAGTCAGCTATTGTTTTTTGCCAGCTAATTATGACAATCACAAATGTTATCACCTATTTTCACTTTAACCAGCAAGGGTAGAAATGGCCATTCTCTAAATGCTATTACTATTTCAGTTTGAAGGACCAGGATGAAGGAGGAATTTAGTTCTGTTGTGAATTGAGACAATAAATATTAACGTTTCCACCATATAGGTCGACAGTCTGATTCTCATCCATGGCCAAATTTTAACCCATCTGTGACAAAATGAGAAAAATAAAAACAATGTTCATAACGTATTTAATTGAATGTATTTTTTACCTTCTTAGTGTAAAAATATCCCTTCTTTAGGAAATGTTGGCAATGGTAAATGTTAGTTGTCTGTTTTCTTCCCTGATGTCCTTAGTGGATAAAATTTAAAGTTGTCCACTACCTGTTAACCTCCTTTTATGGATTAAATTTTGTCTTCCCAAAATATATGTTGGTATCCTAACCCCCATACCTGTTGATGTAATCCTATTTGGAAATAGAATTTTCTTTGTTACATTAATCAGGTCATATCAAGTCAGGTGGGTTCTAAATCTCATGACCTCTGAGCTATAAAAACAGTCAATTAGACATAGAGATAGACACACACAGGAGCGGAGGAAAGGGCAGAGGAGATATGAGGACTGTCTATAAACCAAGGAACAAAGGAACACCCAAGGCTACAAACAAGAAAGTAATCTATATGACTGAGACCCGGATTTGGACTTACAGCCTCCAGAGCTATGAGAAAATAAATTTTTGTTCTTTAAAACAGCTACCCACTTGTGGTATTTATGTTACAGCAGCACTAGTTAACTAAGACATTTCCAAACGTATTTTTTTTCCTTATCTACAAATTTCCACAGTCTGGACCCTCTGGGGCTGTCTGGTAGAGACATTTGGCTAACTATTATTTAGAATGTCTTTATTCACTGGGAAATGTGCTTCACTTTACCTGCATTTGAGCTAAAACTATGTTGTGGTTGTAGTTGTTGTTAGTTGCCATCAAGTTGATTCTTACTCACGGCAACCCACGTGTGCAGAGTAGAACTGCCCCATAGGGTTTTCAAGGCTGTGACCTTTCAGAAGCAGATCTTCAGGCCTATCTTCCTATTTGCCTCTGGTTCGATTCAAACCACCAACCTTTCCACCAGTAGTTGACCGTTCAAGTGCTTGCACCAACTATTTTTACGTATGTTGTCCATTAAGTGTTTTGGAAGGTGGAAATCATTGTCTGTGGATGTACCAGCATAGACTCATGATCCTTCACATTCTGACCCACTGCAGCTTTGAAAATTTGGAACACTCTCAATGACCACTGAATCAACAGAGGATTTTCTCCTTCCTCTTCAGCAGATGCTCTTTCCTGAAAAGGTCCTCTAGAACTATTACTTTTTCAGTTTCTCTCTCTCTCTCTCACACACACACACACACACACACACACACACAAAGAACAGACATACTGTGGCCAGGAGCCCAAAAGAGATGACAGTTTTGCTTTAACAAAGAATAAAAAAGCGCCTCCAGGCAACTCCTGCTCTGTCAATAGATGCATCATCAGCCTGACACCCAGAAGTGTGGGAGAGCTGGTAAAAGGGTTGTAGATTGGAAATAAAATGTCACGGGCTGACAATTTTAAAACCTGACTGGTATTCCTGTCACAATCCATAATGATGTGAAAATGACCAAAGCTTCTTCGAAAAGAGCACAAGTCTAGTTATTGTGTGTATAAGCAAATGCAAGTGGGCGAATGATAGAAGCTGACAAATCCAAAGGCATCATATTCCTTTGCAGTGGGTCAAAGAGTAGAATGAGAAAATGGCTGTGCTAGTGCACTTAACCTACACTTAACCTGGGTGTGTGGTTTCTTGCCCCTTCTTGCTAGGTTGTGGACCTACCAAGCTTGTGGATAAGACAGCACAAACTGGATAAATAAAATTTAGAACCAGATGGTTTCAAGTTCCAAGAGGTTAGTGGCTGACAATTGGGTTAGCACTGTGTAGCATCTGGTAGGAGTTAGGGTTCTGTCACCCATTTATCATTACTTCCATTCTCCAATGATGGAGGACACCCTGGTTTCAGTGTCACCGAGCCCCACCCCCACCCCCAGAACTGCATAAATATTTTGACACCCACAGAGAAGTGAGGATACTTCCTCCCACTGTCTTAACAATTATGGACACTTCCCAGAGAACATAAGGTAATATAAACAACATGCCTAGTGGTCAGCATAGTAGAAATGCTTATCAAATGTCATCTCCTAGTCTCTCTGCCTGGGGTCCATGGGTGATGCAAATGGTCAATGTGCAGAAAGGTTGAGGATTTGAGTCCACCCAGAGATGCCTCGGAAGAAAAGCCTGATGATATACATCTGAAAAATCAACCATTGAAAACCCTAGGGAACACAGTTCTACTCTGATACTCATGGGGTTGCCATGAGTCCAAGTTGACTCAATGGCAACTGGTTGTTTAATGGTATTCTTTTTGCTATTCATCTAGAGCACTGTACTGAAAATATATCAACTCCCACGTTCTGGAAAATAGCAAGATGCCCTTTAATTATATCCCACGCATTGTGTTTTCACTTCCCTAGTGATAAAGCAAAGGCAAATCGTCTTGGGTTATTATATAATTATCTCTAGTATGGTCCCATTAAAAAAACACACATACACACACTCTAGAGAAGAACCTGTTTGTAAATTCAATAGTTTGACTGATTTCCAATGCTATTCATTCAAGTGTGTGACCTGGAAATAAGATTGTGCTTGGGTGTAGAGGGGGAAGTTATCTTACCTGTGGCATATCAGAAGCTTGTACATTGTGTTGATTTCGGCTTTGGTAATAGAGAGAATTTGGGAGAGTTTTGGGATTCTTGGTCTCTGGTTAGGATTAACACATCTCTGTGCCTCTGCTGCTTTTAACCACAAGACTTTGGGCACAAAGTCTTGGGAGCACATTAGAATTGAATGGAATACCCTGGCTTGTTAGCCCAGGTCCAAGCTTTTGGAATTGTGTGACCCACAAGACGTTGTTTAACTTCCATAGATCTAAGATTTTTGACTTGAAATAAGGGCATCGCAGCACATATTCACAAATAAACTTCCAACACAGAATCTCTATAATGTTATATAACCTCATACCCCTTCACTATCCATCCTTTCTCCCTTGAAATGAGGGACAGAATGGTTGTTAAAGGTTCTTCCCTTCCTTTCTGAAATCAAATTCAACTAGCATATACTGAGCATATACAGTATGCAAGTCACTTTCACATGGATTATGTTCCTTTTAGTGTTATTAGCCTCATTTTACAAAATAAAAAATACATATATTGAAGCTTACAGAAGTTAAGTGATCTGTTCAAGGTCACATACTTACTGAGTGGCTGAGTTGGGATTTCAAGTTATCAAGGAATAATTCTAAATCCAGGACTCAGTCAACCATAGTGAAGTTAACTTTCATGGGTGTCGTAAGGATTTTATCTTTAGGCTTCTTTTTTTCCTTAAAATCTCTGGGAGTGCCTGTGGCCTGCATCACTCAGAAGATATGTAAACAAGCCATCCTAATCTTTGCAGTTTTGTTCTCAAATCAATCGTTATCATAATCTACTTAAGTGGTAGCAAAGTGGTTCTAAGTTGCCTTGGAAGCTGTGAACTAGACAGACAGAGATGGCAATGCCCTGCAGTGGTTGCCATTCCTGGAAACCCAGGACTAAGTTTATTCTTGAGTTTCTGGAGATGGTAGTATAAACTTACATTAAGTGTTGAATTTTTTCAAAACTAACTCAAAACCTTTCAAGGCGTAAGCACCATGGAAATCTAAACACCTACACTCTTCGTCTTTCAAGTGAGTCTTCCTTTGGTAGACCTTGAGAAGGAGAGGGTTTTATATTATAAACATCATGAATTATTGGCCACATATTATCACTTCTCTTATCTTGCCTTTCTCAGCTTGGCTGAGGACCCCTACTAACTCCCTGTAGGAAGCTGCTGTCTGCATAGGTGCCAGTGGACAGGTAAATATGAAGTCACACTCACAACACTGTGGCATGGTTTATTACCAATGTACCAAGTCCCTGTGAATTACAATACAGATGAGGAAAAAAAGTATACTGTATGTGAAATATAATTTTTCCTATGGGCCATGTGTGCTGTGGTCCACTAAATAATTTTTTTCTTACCCAATTTTGAAACAATTGATAGATAAACAAAGAAGCCAGGCAAATGAAGATCAAAATAACTCCTTTATACTGAAAAATTAGACTGATGGATGTGTCTTAGAAGTGGGGCAACGATGGGCTTCCCACTAGTGGACACCAGAATGAGCCTTACATTCCCTCAAGCCCAGGTGGCGATAAACAACCACAGGCTGCCTTATGCTGGGGTCTGTTCCTACCAGTCTGAAGCACGAAGACCAGGTCAGAATGCCTTCTCTCTGTAGGCAGGCTGGTTCTCAAGGGGAAGAAAGGGAAAGGGGTTTACCTGGGCTAATCAGTTCTTTACTCCAAAATTATTATTCTGATAACCTCTTCCTCTTCCCTAGCGGAGGAATTAGTGAGTGAGTGGGCAAGAGGCCAGGGAAGTTTAGGGAAAAGCTTTCCTCATTAGAAAGCAGAAAACTGGGGAGTAAGTGAATCCCAATAGGCATTCTAGGAATTAAGTATTTCCCATGGTGTTTCCCTTACGTAAATGCCTCTGATTTCTGACTTTGTTCAAGTATTCATAGCTTTCATATGAATTTATGAAAATACCACCTTCTTCTAGTCTCTGCTGTGAAACTGGTTCTCCAGTATTTGGACAATGGGTAGTTTACACCACGATTTATCTCTCCTACCACATAAGAATATTTTCCCATGTGAGCTGTTTAGACTAAAATAATAGCCTCAAAGAGGCTCATTTCAAGGTAGTCAGTGCTAGCCTTTGGCACCCCAAGTTCCACAGCACAATTAAGAGGAGTGAGTGGGTGGGTAGGTGCTTTGGAGAGAAGTGTTGGCACTCTGACTCCTTCCGAGTAGGCCAGAGTGGATATTCCTCTCTCGCCCCTCCTCACATCAGTGCCCTTTGAAGGTCTAGAGATACACCTTTGTATTCTCTTATACTGCTCGTTGCCTAGCAGTAAATATTGACTCTCACAGCCAGCACCCAAGGACAGATTCTTCCAGTTAAAATGTCTTTGGTATAGTTTACCATTAACAGACATAATGACCAGGCAAGTTAGACTGATAATCTTTCACTGTTTCTATGACTAGCATTCAGTCAACACTGTGGACTACTGACTTAAGAGTACTCTTTCCACACTACATGTTTTCTCTTTTGAGAAACAAATCATGGCTTTCTGGAATTTTGCTTGAGACTCCAAATTAATCCTCTTCAACAATCTAAATCCAGCTTTTCTAGAAGGGTCATTTGAAGTCTGCTTTCATGATATCGTATCTGACAACTCTTAGGACTGACTCTGATCTCACATAGTACTTGTCTGCATTAACCATTTTGGCATTATAGTATTTGTCCTAGTTTAATTAATAAAATTTATTTTCAGAAAGTAGATGGTAAGCTCTCGAAAGTACTGACCTTGTCTTATACATCTCTTGAATCTCCCACATTATTTGTCCATTGAATGCTAATTGATTGGCTGAAGAATTTGTCCTTAACTGACACTGTGTTTATGAATAATGCTGCCTAATTACTCATACTTCTTTATCAGAGTGTCATGTTATGATACAGCTTAATGGGGAGAGGAGGAGGAGGAGGAGGTGGAGGGAGAAGACAAAGAAATTGAAAACAGATAATGAAAATGATTTGGCCCAAAGACATCCTGGTAGTTAGCAAGGACGTGGGCTCAAACATTTAGTTCTCCTGACACTCAGTGTGGTAAGGATTCCATGTCATCATACTCAATCTTTCAGGGATACTTTGACAATTCCCCTAGTCTCAGAAGCCATCCCTATAACTAATATGTGGATATTAAGGCCTGAAGCCTAGAGATTGAGATTGAGTAGATTTTAGGGAGTGCACAGGAATCTGCATTTCTAACAAATACTTGTAGTCAGGTGCTGTGGAGTTGGTTTCAACTCATAGCTACCCATGTGACAGAGTAAAATTGCCGCATAGGGTTTTCTAGACTGTAACTTGTTTTGTTTTGTTGGTTGGTTGGTTTTTGTTTTTTAATTTTATTGTGTGTTAGGTGAAAGTTTACAGTGCAAATTAGTTTCTCATTCAAACATTTATACACAGATTGTTTTGTGACACTGGTTGCAATTAGGCTGTAATCTTTACAGGAGCAGATCACCAGGTCTTTCTCCCTCAAAGCTGCAAGTTGACTTAGAATCACCAACCTTTCTGTTAGCAGCTGAGTACTTAATCATTGCACCACCAGGACTCCTTTTAACAAATGGCACAGTGATTAAAGCAGTAGACTGCTGACCAAATGGTCAGTGGTTTGAACACACGAGCCACTTTGCAGGAGAAAGATGTGGCAGTGTATGTCCATAAAGATTTACAGCCTTGGAAACCCTATAGGGTCACTATGAACGGGACTCGACTCAACGGCAATGGCTAGGGTGACTTATACAGGTAGTTTCAGAACCACAGTCTGAGAAACAGAGCTTTGGTTTTACTGTCAATCTGTTTCGCTATCTCCTACTTTGTGTGTTAGTTTTTGGTTCTCTCCCCCCATAGGTCTAACTCCAACATCTGTGTGTTGTGTTGGGTAAGAATGTTTAGAAATGGCCAAGTTAACAGTCATGAATTCAATAAGACAGTCTCTTATTTTAGAAAAAAATGACTAGTCTACCACCACAACAACTATAAACACAACACCATGCAAGAGTAACTCAAAATTATAAGCCGTTTTCTCCCACCCCTTCACAGTGAACCTCAGGGTCTAGTGTGTAATAATATTCCCTGCCTACTTTACAAACTTTTAATTAGCTGTAAGAGATCATTTTAATGCACTTATATGAATGTGTTTCTGTCATACTTAAACACTTAATAATAATTTAAGAAAATAACAGCAAAGTATTCTCCAAAAGTGTTAGAGTTCAGAGAAAAATGACATCATTTGCTATCAGCCATTGAAGGGCAAGGTGCAATAATCCTGAGCCAGCCTCATAGCCTGAAATGTCCAATTTATCCATAAATTCATTTTCACACTACATGGCACTTTCTACTCCCATTAGAATATAAACTGTTTGAGAGCAAGGATAATGTCTATCTTGTTCACCATTATAATCTAAAGCCCAGCTCCATGTCTCAAAGACTGTAGATATTTGACAAGTTAAAAAAATAGAGGCCCTGGAGAAAACCTCAGGAGGTTTCAACAAACCACAAGAGGCATTGTGTAGAGATGTGTCTTTTGTTATACCTGCAAACAACTTCTATTAAAATCCAGAAGATGAAATGCCATTCTTTCTTGTCTAAATCCAAAAAAGCAATTCTAAAATGATATTACGACACATACGTACGACTGACTATTATATGTGAAGTGCTTAGTATCAAGCGTGGCACATAGTTGGTGCTCAATAAATAGCTACTATTGTAATTATTAAGGAGCCTTGGTAGAGCAACGGTTAAGTGCTTGGCTACTAACTGAAGGGTTGGTTGTTCAAACCCAACCAGTGACTCCATGGGAGAAAGAACTGGAGATCTGCTCCCATAAAGATGCCTAGAAAATCCTATTGTGCAGTTCTACTCTGTCATATGGGATCAATATGAGTTGAAATCAACTCAATGGCACCTAACAACAACAGCATTATAATTATTGTAAACATTGGGTTTTAATTAAAATCAATTGAGGAATTAACTTGCAAGTGTAGGATGTTCCTAAGCCAGAGAAGTTGACTGAGGATTAAGACCCTCAGAAATTCTGCTTTTACAGATAATAAGGTTCAGGTTCTCTGGGATGTAATTTCTCTAAGTTAGTAGAAACTATGGGCCTTCAATCATTTTAGAATAAACCTTTCTTCCTGTAAATCACACAAATTGAGAGCACTTTAAAACACAATGAATGATTTTGTGCTATTTTAAGAGAATATATATAGATATGCATGCACTCTCGTGTGTGTGTATTATAAAAAATGGGAGGATTTTTTTTTTTAATTATCATCATTGATTAAGGCTAAAGTTGTCTTTCCTGATTTTTTAAGTCCCAAAGCTCCTTAAAGCTAAAAGCATATGACAGAGATATACACTCCACCCATAAATTCCCATAGTCAAATTTGAGACCAATATTATGCTGCAATAAATTCCTATTTACCCACAGTTTAGACCACTAAGACAGGGAAATACCATAAATGGATTTTATGGGATTTTTCTAAATACTGCCCTCTATTCTTATGTTAAAAGAAAGAGGAGTGATAAGTAAATAAATCGCTGAGGCTTGAGTCAGTTAGAACTACCTCCAGGACATGTCAAGGATCAGCCTATACAGCCTAAGCTAAAAAGAAAAGGCCAGTGGCTCTTAACCGTTTCTGTTCTTATGGATGACTCAGAGGACCTCATGAAAACAATAGGTTCTCTCGGAAGAAATACACTTTTACATGTGCATGTGAATTTTGGCATACAATTTCAGGGTATTTGCAAGTCCAGGAGAAACTAAGTCTTTAAAAGGCTCACACAGTAGTTATTGAAGAGGTTTCCAGTTGTGGATGGCCATTATTCCTTGCCAAATGCTACACATTCCCACTCCATGACTGAGTTGGTGAACAGCAGCAGAGGCCCAGATGCTAGCAGAGTGTACCAGCAACAAGACACTACTCTCTTAAAAACCGTTGAGATAGAGCCGACTGCATGACTCTAAAAGGTCTTAAAGGTGATGTCCCATGACTTCTTTTTCTTTTTGAAAATCCCAAGAATTATCTTTTTATTGAATTATGGTAAGTAGAGTTTTCTTTTTTAATACATTGTAATTATCAGCATCTCAAGTTTCTGATATATCAGTTACAAGCATTTACTCCAAGCCTAGGAGTCCCTGGGTGACCCAAATGGTTAAGCACTGGACTAACCAAAAGGTTGGCAGTTCAAACTTACCCAGAGATGCATAGAAAGTAAGGCCTGGCGATCTGCTTCCAAAAGGACACAGATTGAAAATTCTACAAAGAGCAATTCTACTCTGCACACTTAAGGTTGCTATGAGTCAGAATTGACATGGCAGCAGCCAACAACAACAACAACTCTGTACCTGGTGTATCTGTGGCACAGTACTAGACTCTGTGGTGGTCACACAAAGGCAGCCTAAGGCATGATCTTAGACCCTGAAGAGGTTCCAAGTTGTTTGAGAGTTCTCAGTAAACTTGGAAACAAGGACACAACTAATGAGAATATAGCACACATCAAACAAATCCCAAGACACTTGGTATTATTATATATGTCACCAGAGGAAGATTCCATATACTTTAGAGTATGGAAATTTGATGTCATATGTAGAGGCTTAGCTGCTATAGTACATTAAAGTTCACCCAGGCATCACCCACTGGTTTATAATAGGAGGTAACAGACTTGTAAGGTCTAAAACCAGGACTGGCTCTTGGGTAACAACAACAACTGCAAGGGCAGGCCTTTCTCCTCCATCCTTCCTCCTCCTCCGAGTAGCTCGTTTTAGAGTGTATGTGCCAGGCACTGTTTCAAGGCCTTTACATATATTAACCTGGTTACTTCTCACAACCACACTATGAGATAAATTCTGCCTTCATTTTACCACTGTGATAATTGAGATATGCCTCATCAAAAGTTCCAGGACAAGAAAACTATACCGCCAGGATATCACCCCAGGCAGATCTGGCTCCAGAGCCTATGCATTTAACCATTACACTATTTTTTTCAGAAGACTTACTATGTGGCAGGTAAGCTATTTGATTCTAGGAAGACAGAGTTCAAAGTTGATGTTCCACTGTCGTAGATCATATTTTCAAAGGCCATCAACCTCTCAAATCCCACATGCCATGTATCTATGTGGTATTGCCACTCCCTTGTGAGTGGAGTCTATTCTCTTCCTCTACAATCTGGGTGAGCTGTGTGACTGCTGTGACCAAAAGATTACAGCACAAGTAATATGTGAGACTTCTGAGTCCAGTTCTTAGGACTGGCAGCTCCTGCCTGGGCCTCTAGAAATTCTCGCTCTTAGGACATTCCCTTTAAGACTCCTGTCACCATGCTGAGAAAAGCTGAAGCCACATGGACAGGGCAGGTGCCGGTGCTCTGGTAGACCAGCCCAGCTGGACTCCCAGCCAACAGCCAGCATCTGCTGCCAGTATCGGGAATGAGCATCTCTGACAGCTGGTCCAGCCCAGCCTTCAGATAACTCCAATACCAGCTGCCATTTTACTATATCTGAATGAGACTGAAAGTAAGAACCAACTAGCTGAGCCCAGGAACATAGAGAATCATGAGAGATAATTTGAAATGGTTGTTTTAAGCCACTAAATTTTGTTTTGTGGCCATATATGACTAAAACACCCACCCTCAAGAAGCTCACAGTCTACTGAGAGACAGGAAAGCGACAACCAAATATATTTGACAAGAGATACAGTAAATTTGATAGTTAAAATAAAAATAAAGAATTCTGGGAGCACAAAACAGTGACACCTACCTCAGACCTGAGAATGGAAAAGGCTCCTTAGAAATGGCAACAGTTGAGATGGTGAAAAGGGCAAGAGAGCAGGGAAATGAGAAAAGAAAGAAGGGGGAGGACGAGAAGAGGCAAAGCTATTGCAAAGGCGACTGACAAGAGAAAAAACGATTCATTCAGGGACAGATGAGTGGGCTGGCTTTGCTGAAGGAAAGAGTATAGTGGGTGTTTATGATGGGAGTGTTGAGTGAGAGGGAAGTTGGAGTTAGAACAGGCCTGGAAAAGATCATCCAGGGTCTTGTGTGGGATACTGAAGGTTCGAGACTTCATGCTGAAAGTAATGGGAAACCACTGAAGCTTTGTAAAAAGAAGACGTAACCAAGCATATTCATGAATGGGGAAGGTAAGTCTAACGGGCAGCAGTGTGGAATGATAGGAAGAGGTAGCCAAACTGAAGGTAGGGGATCCAGGCAGGAGGTGGACCCAGAAATACCAGAAAAGAAAGAGAAAGAAGGAAACTGAGGTTGTAGTTGTGAAGATGGAGGAGGGGATGAAGGGAAGAGTGATATTAAAACAAATTAAGGAGATAAGATCAACACTCCCTGGAGACTGATTAGATGGAGGGGTAAATGACAGCGTGGAGTCACAGATGAGTCTCATTTTTCTGGCTTGGGCAATTACTGGTTGGTGATGCTATTCATCAAGATAAGCGATAGATACTAAGGAGCAGAAATGAGGGAAAAGATAAGGAATTAATTATGAACAGGCTGAGTCTGGTGTGCCTTTGTAGCATCCATGTGGAGATGTCAAGCAGGTTGATAAACAGAACCCTCCGAAGTTCAAGACAGAGGTTGTCCTGGACATATAGGGCTGGGAGTCATCAGTATGCAAGTGGCTCTTGAACTTGCAGGACTGATAAAGAACTCCTAGTGAAAGTGTGTATAGCATCAAAAAAAGAAAGAAAAAAAATTGCTAGGGAGTGATTCTAAGGAAAACTTGATACTGCAGTCATTTCAAAGATACATATTTTTTCACATTTTAGAATCTGCATACAGCATCTGAATTCAGAATGCCTTTTAAAATTTATGGCCAATAACTTACTTGACAGTTTTTTTCCTAGTGTTACAAAAAATAATGGTGCCTTATAATCAATGACATCATAGAGTCAAATGAAATGAAGTAACACATCAAAGCTGTTCTCTTATGGATTTAACAATTGCTTAGAAAGTTATATTTACTTAAGTAAAAAAAAAAAAGGCTAGGAAAAATGTATTAAGAATATCGGGGTGCAGGTAGTATGCCAGTGGGGCTAATTAATGACCTGACTTGAATGACAAGTTTGGGAACACTGTTCCAAGAGTTATAACAACAGCAACAACAGGAGAAGCAACAATAACTATTATTTATTGAACACTAATGAGAACTAACCATGCAGGTGCTCTGCTAAGCATTTGTGTGTGCTAATTAATTTCAATTTCATGTCCATGCCTTGAGGTAATTACTGTTACTGGCCTCATTTTACAGATGAGGAAACTCAGGCAAGCTGATATCACATCAAGTCTCAGTCTTGGCAAAAAGTCCACAACAGGAATCCAGATGATGTGATGGAACACCTGATTGAAGCACAGCCATGAAGAAATTCAGGAAAGACAATACCCAGAAATGGAGGCTCAATAGCCTGTAGAAAGAGATGAGAATTCTGTTAGCAGGATTCTAGCCACACGGTTGCAATTTATTGACAAGATACAAATTTCTGGAAAGGAAACTTCCAAGAATAAATCCAGACCTCAGGTCCAAGAAGAGAATGGGGCATTTAGAGAAGTTTCCAGAAAGAATAAGGAACAGGAACAAGGCAGACATCCAGACGCAAACATAGAAGAACAGAACAGGGTCTTCTGAGAAAGGCTTTGGGGATAGTGAAAGATAATAGTTCGGGATGCTCCAGGCCAAGAACCAGGAAGTGGCTAGTCAACTTCAAGTTCAAAGTGACCCTGGAGCTGGGGAATGGACTAGCTTATAAGAACAAGATGAAGAAACCACAGTTGTGAGGAATGAGAGGCAGAACTTGAGATCAGCGACAAACATGTTCAGGAATTCGTCAACCATTTGATGCTGTCAGTAGAGGAGTAAGACTAGGTATCCAGGAGAACAACTTTCTTCTTCCCAGACAACAGTGATCAAAATGGAGATTACCAGTAGATTTTAAGAAGCTGGATTATTTGACTTTCCAGGTTATGAGTCAAAAATAATAAAGCATGGATAACTAACAACAACAACAAAAAAACTATATTTAGCCAAACCTCTTTATTGATTAAAAGTGAAAATATTAGTAAGAATATTGTCAATATTAAAAACTGACACACAATGTGTACTTATCTTGTGCTACATGCTCACCTCTCACAACAAGCCAATGAAGAAAGCCTATTATTATCACATTTATTTTTACACACAAGGAAAGTGAGTCCTAGTGACATGATGTTAATTTGCCCAAGGAGTTAAGTAGTCGAGAACAGAATCAAAATCAGTCATCCACTATGAAACTCATGGTCTATTGTTCTAATGTATCTTTTAACTCTCAGATAACAGTCTTATAGATGCTGAATATATAAGACATTCCGTTATTCAAAATGCGAGTGGTAAAGGAGAACAATCCTTTTGTTAGGCTTTTGCTAAAATGGAGAAGGACTACAGTATTACTAAGACTTTCCTACACAGAAGCACCAATAAATAAATAAGCCTCAACTCTTTTAAAAAGTAAAATGAACTCATTTGTCATGGGAGTCCTGGTTTGTATGCAATTACCATTTTACGGAGGCACAGAAAAGCTGGATTCCTGAGGCTTCTTGGTGGTCTAAGATCAAGACTTGAGTTGGAAGAAGCAAATAATTGGAAATCAACAGACTTACAAAGGAATTTGCTACACAGTCCTTAGAGTTATTTATTTTCTTATCACCATTGTTTGGCATGGGAGAGGTTCTTATAACTCCAGGGAGAACCCTAGAAGCTACCTTTTGTTTGTAACATGGAGGAAGGGTAGATGATGAAATTTCCATCTCAGGCCGATTGATTTTAGGAAAGAGTACGGATCGAGTCCACAGTCTAGACAACGATGGCTGTAGAACTCTCCCTGCTCACTCACCCAATCTGAGAGTCTCCACTTGCCTCCAAGATGGGCATAGTCCAGTGTGAAGACCATTGCTCTAATAGACGCTGTATGCAATATTCACCACTGTATTCCTAAGTGGTTGGCACAAAGTGGGTTAAGTAGTATTCCACGGATATAAAAATCCATCAAGTCGATTCCAACTCATAGCAACCCTACAGGACAGATCAGAACTGCCCCACAGGGTTCCCAAGGAGCAGCTACTGGATTCAAACTGTTGACCTTTTGGTTAACAGGTGAGCTCTTAACCACTAAGGCACCAGGACACTTCCACAAATATAGCTAACCTATATAACTCATCTACTTACATCCTAAGATTCTAACTTTCCTAAAAATGTGGCACTTTCTTTCCGTGTCATTCCCATATAAGCCAGAAGCCTTTAGGTTCCTCACAGTTTTTTAAACATTCCAAATTTCTCAGCTTTCAAATACGCAATTTCTCTCTAACACAACCCTATAAAGAAATTCAGTACAATGCATCCAACCCTTTTGAGAAAAGGGGAACAAGAAGCGTTGGGTTCTGTGACAATAGTTACCTTACTTTTTGAAAATGTACAGCGATTAAAAGAACAGATTAATTAACACTCCCAGAGCTAGGTTATATTTACAAGGTAGAGAACTCAGATGGGTGGCTTCTGGCCAAAAACGAGAGTGAGAAGTTGCTAATTAGTTTTGTCTATTACGTGTAGAAATAAGTTTATTCTGTATATGAGAATAAAGTATATATTTGAGTTATTGAAAGTATTAAGGAGCTTGGTGTATAGCAACTAGTTAAAAATAATAATGAAATAAGTTTTAAAAACATGAATAATTTCATTTTCTAAATGAACTCTAATTTATGACCTGCTTTTTTTTCCATGCTTATGCCTTTGTACATCCTAAAACTAAAGGATGGATAAATCACATTACAGGAGTTCTCTTTGTTGTAGAACACTTCCCTAGGTTTTTTTTTCCCCCTGCCAAGCACTCCTTTGTCTATAAAGGAGAAGAGGAAAATTGATTTTACTCAATTTCTTCTAAATTTCTATGCAGTTTTATAAGAGGGAAAAACCAAGGACAAAACCATCTGGATGTGCTGCCTATAGTGGTAGAATTAGCTAGTTAACTGCTTATGTCTCCAGTTCATTTTGTCTTTATAGGTTGACCATAAATTTCAGGACTAGCCTTTCTGTATCTCTATTTCTTTATTGGCACCCCACAGCTAAAATATCTGATCCCCATTAGATCCCTGTTTCTAAAGTAATCATTGAGCTTTTTGCTTTTCTTTGTTTTGAAAGAGGCTATTTCTTAATCATATATATTGCATCAATGGCAACTTCTTCCTTGAGGACCCTGGTTTACATTCCTGAGATGACCAGTAATTCACAGGAAATCCCAGATCATACTATTGAGAAATGGATCTAGAATACCAAGGTCTATATATATATATATATATATATATATATATACACACACACACACATACCATAATTGGTCTCATTTCAGGGAAAATTTGGCTTATGTGTGTACCAGACAAGTGTAGTTTTGAATAATACTAACATTAATATTATCTCTATTGTACAGAAGCAAAACCTGAAGACTTAAAGTTCATTTAGAAAATTAAATATAGATATATAGTAAGTTGGCCAGGGTTACAAAGCTAGTAAAACTCAGATGTGGGTTTGCTGATTCCTAATTCAGTGCCCCTCCTAACATATCATGCTGTAAAAGCACTTTAACTCCAGGAGTGAACACTCATTGATAGGAAAGCACTTAGGAAAATCGGTATTCAAGATAAGCAGATGTTTCCCTTTCCATTTTCCTGAGTATAAAAAGTAACACACAGCAATAATAGCTTAGAATTCTCCCAGGATACACAGTTAATCAAGTATTGACTTACTCACTACCAATTATAAATGGATGCAATTGTAACACCTAAACATATTACAAGTATTTACATTTGAGTTGAAGTGATTATAGGTAAGAAACTGTACAAGTATTTCAAAAATGTTCATCTTTTATAATCCCTAAGGACTGTAAAAGAAAAAAAAAGATCATGTTTATACTGATAAATGGTACATTATGTTTATAGAATCACTTAACAGAATTATATACTATAATATCTTTAAGTGTCCTGCAAATAACTAAACTTTGAAATTCTCCATAAAATTATAAGACCCATCAATTATTCTCTTCTTCCATCCCAAGCCCATGGGCCCCACCTGTACAGAGTAGAACTGCTCCATAGTGTTTTCTAGACTGACTTTTCAGAAGCAGATCACTGGGCCTGTCTTCTGAGACAGCTCTTGGTGGGTTCAAACCACCAGCCTTTTGGCTAGTAGTCAAGAGCTTAGCCATTTGCACTATCCAAGAACTCCTTCACCGCATAACAACTGACAACAACAACCCACCCCCAGCTCAGTTTCTCTGAACCTCCAGGACCTCTGCTTGCTGGTCATCCTAACATCCAAAGACAATTCTGCAACACCAGCTCATCCTTGAGATCACCCTGGATCCGTGCTAGACCAAACGGCTAGCTATATCTTTCCCATCTAGTAAAAATATGTATTAAAATTTTCTTTTTTCTCTCTAGGTCCATCCCTTCTTCTTGCCTTCCTTAGTAACAAAACACCTTGTCTGTATCCACTGTCGGCAATTCTCTCCTTCTATTCTCTCTTGAAGCCACTCAAATCAAGTTTTCTTTCCTGCCAATCCACTATCCCAAAGCAAGTGTTATCAAGTTCTCGATGACCACCACATTGTTAAACCCAATAATCTTTTCATTGTTGTTGTCCACTTCTTACTTTACCTATGGCAACATTTGAAACAGTTGAACGTTCTCTTAAAAATGTTTTTCAGATATGACACAACCTAGTTTTTCTCTTATATTTCTAGCCATTCTTTCTCAATCTCCTCTTCTCACTTCTCATTTCCCTACTTCTAAACGTCGGTCTGCCACATTCAGTGAACCCATGCTCTTTACTAGCTAAGCTCAGTCCCTGGGTGATCTCATTAGATCTCATGGTGTTAGTTATTACCTATATGCTGATGCCTACAAATTTATATCTCTAACCTGGAACTTTCTGCTGACCTCCAGAGCTAAATATCCAATCTCCCACAAACCATTTGCACTTTGATGTCTAACAGGGAATTTAATGTATCCCAAACTGAACTTCTTAGAAGCCACTGCCCCGCCCCCAAATAACCTATGCTTCCTCCAGTTTTCCAATCTTAGTTAGTGAAAACTCAGTTTGGCTCCAGCCAAATCGTTGTATTTTGCTTACAACCGAGATCCTGACCATCAGCAAATCTGTGAACTCTACCTTCAAAATACATCATTAAATGTGTCTATAAAATGAAGGCAAACTTAGTCGAAACAGACCAAACAACCTATCAATTGTAACGTACACAGTTAAGGGCACCCATCCTTATAGAACCCTTCTTCTAAGAGAGCATCTTTCACCCACACTACACTATATAGAGCTGGCTAAGGAAGCTCATTTTGTTCCACATGATGATCCTTTTCCCTGGACCTAACCGATTAGAGCAGGAATGAGCCACAACAGAAAGGCAGTGAAATCCACAGCCCTTTTAACTAACCTCCCATTACTGTAGCCTCGTTCAAGAAAGTGAGTTAAGCGAATAAGAGTCCTCTTTTAAACATCTGGTTTTGGGAAGCTGAGAGACTGAACCACCTGATAGTGTTAAGGCAGAGAATGGCCTGGACACAGTGATGAAGGACCATGTGGAGGGCAAGGGTAGGAGGGAGGAGAGAATGGTAAACGCAGAGGAAGTCGGTTTATAGGGAAAGGAAACTGGGGCAAGAGAAGTGTACAGAAGCTGTGGTAATAAAACAAGGTCTCTAAAGAAGCCTTACTTCCTAAACATACCAGTCTGTCCACAAATTGCTGTTTTTAAGGATCTCTTTTCCTTGCGATCAGTCTAGTCTAACAAATTCATCAGCTAAGTGTAAAATGAGGTTACATTTATATTAACTCTATAAAAATGCATTCTACTTAGGTGTTTAAGCAAATGTTTGTTAAATCAGGTGCGTTTGCCTGAGGGTGTCAACACACAACCTTGTGCAGAGTCACAGTTAAATGACAAGGTCAATTGTTGGAAACCGTTGTTTTTGTTGAATGCCTTTTTACTAAAACAAGTAAATTTAATGAACCTACTCCTTGCAAATGATTTGGTCTGTTGTAAGTGTCTACCGAAGCTCAGAATTATGCAGCTTTAAGTTAAATTGAATGGACAGTAATATTAAAGCAATTTTATGGCCTTTCATTCTCATTCTTAATTTTTAAACACACTAAGCTAAAGATCAATGATAAAAAGAGAAGATGGGAAGGGATTTTTTTTAAAGAGATGGAAGCTACATTTTGATTGGTGATGATGATTTTGTGGCATCTTTTGTGTTAAGGTGATGGAGAAAAATAGACACCAGAGACATTAATCACACAAGATCTGTCACTAAAGAGGGACACAACCAACAATTTTGCCATCAAAATGCAATCCATAATCAGAAGAAAAGGGAAGTGCTTTGCTGCATGATTCTACCCCCGGTAACTAATTAATTAGATGCCAACTGCTAAATACTGGAGCCAAGGCAGACAAAGGGTCTATTTTCTCCCTTTGCAACAAAGACTTTTGTCAATGGACTGTAATCATTTCTTCAATTTTTTTTTTTTTTTTGTCAGCTTGAGATTTGAAATAAATCGTCTTTAAAACTTGAATAAGTAAAATACCTAAAGCCTTGGATATAAATCTACTAGCTGGAAATGTTTAAAATGTGAGCAGTAATGTTTATTCTACACATCTTTGAAGCACCATGGTGTGCTGCTTAAGAAATTCTAAACAATGTTGTTACCAATTGACTGAATTAAAATTTAAATAAATATCAGACCAGAAGAAGCCAATGTCATGTAAAGACCAGATGGATATGTATTTTTGTGTACACAAGGTCTGTATTTCCTGCTGAAAGTAACAAAGCAAGTAAAATAATAATAATAATGATGGGATAAAAAGAATTGTCCTTGGCCTTCAGATTTCAAATCCATTAAAAGACAGGTTTTAGGGAGGTGGTTGTTTTATCTGATTTTTTTTTTTTTTTTCATTTCTATCCTAGTTACTAACCAAATTAGACTTATTACCTAAAGAACAGAGGTCCTAGAACAGCTCCAGAGAGACGTTTTCATTGGTACAAGCCTTTATGTTTTTATTGAAGTCTGGCTATGTGAGTAACCTGTGCTGGGCCTTCTAGGAGATCCAAAGAGTGTAGAACATGCTTCCTGCCCGCAAAGAGATTATAGGCCAGCAATGGAAGGCAGAGAAAAAGCTGAGGCAGGAAAATGGACCAAACTATGATGCTTACTTAAAAAACAAAAGAAATCCTCTTTATTAATGAATCCTCAATTCTAAAATAATTCATCAATTTGTGAAGGTCGAGTATTATGATAGTAAAATATAAGTTAATCCTATCCAAATGTATGGTACCTATTAGAAAAAGTGAAAGGATTAATACTTTTGAAATATGAAAAAGAAACAAAACTTGTATGGTACTAGTCAGTGTTAGCTGTTTTTATTCCTGATATGCCACCTTCTATAAAATCTCCGGAAACCCTGGTGGTGCAGTGGTTAAGTGCTATGGCTGCTAACCAAAAGGTCGGCAGTCTGAATCCACCAGGTGTTCCCTGGAAACTCTGTGGGGCAGTTCTACTCTGTCCTACAGGGTTGCTATGAATCAGAATCGACTCAATGGCAATGGGTTTTTTTATTTTTTTTATTTTTTATAAAGTCTCCAGTATTAGTTTAATTTTAATGACACAGTCATGTGATTGATGGTAAATAAATCCCACCTTTGAATCCTTCTTCATTGCTCTAGTCCAAGTTTCTAAGAGGCCATCAACTGCTAGAGGTGCCTACAAAACATTTTCTATGGTTGCAAGTAAATATTTGTTTAAGAATTGATTTTTCTTCCCAGGATAATAGATGGTGGCATATTTGAATATATATTTTAAAGTACACCTGTGTCATCTTTACTTGTCAGAAGAGGGTAGTTTTAAATTATTTTTATGGTGTTTTATGTAAATTTTGTACTTGGATACACAAACATCATGCGCGTTTTAATATGCATGCAGATACCATTGTGATATATTACCCCAGTTCATTTACTAAGCACGCTACAGCATTCACACTTTTGATATTTAGTGGGCCATTTAAAATATTATACAAAGTGACCATTTTCTCAAAGATATCTTTATATATGTATTTATTTCCATAAAATGTTAAAAGCAGAGTCCTATGCTGGGAGTCAGGAGACTTAAGTGTTACTCTCTGCTATACTACTAATCGATTTTCTGACCTTAGGCAAATCACATCAAAATCTTTAATGATTTCCCATTTTCTAATAATAATATCAGCAATAACAGTAAACATTAACATTTACTGAATGCTTATTACACACCAGGTGCCACATGTCTTAACTCACTTAATCCTCACTATACCTACTGCCGGTGGTGTAGTGGTTAAGAGCTCTGGCTGCTAACCAAAAGGTTGGCAGTCTGAATCCACCAGATATTCCCTGGAAACTCTATGGGGCAGTTCTACTCTGTCCTATAAGGTTGCTATGAGTGGGAATCGACTTGGCAGCAACGGGTTTAGTTTTTTTTTGGTATACCCACCAGTGGCTCTGTGGGAGAAAAGACCTGGCAATCTGCCCCCGTAAAGATTACAGCCTAGAAATCCCTATGGGGCAGTTCTACTCTGTCATATATGGTCACTATGAGTCAGAACCAGCTCCATGGCACATAATAACAACAACATACCCTAATGAGATTGGCAGTATCATAATTTCCATCTACCAGTGAGGAAACCAAAGCACAGAGAGGTCCAGGGTCACACAGCTAATAAGAGGCAGAGTCAGGATAAGAGCACTCTGACTCCAGAATTGGTCCTTTCAACCAGCACACTATCCACCACCACCACTAGTTATCATGTAGTTGAATTCGACTCATGGTGACCTCATGTGGTCAGAGTAGATCTGTGCTCTATAAGGTATTCAATGGCTGATTTTTTGGAAGTAGATTGCCAGGCTTTTCTTCCAAGGTATCTCTGGGTGGACTCACAGCCAAGAGGATTTACCATTTGTACCACCCAGGGACTCCTAGCACATAACAAAAAAACAACAACACCCCATTGCCTTTGAGTGGATTCCAACTCATAGCAACCCTATAGGACACTATACTACCTTTAAAACACAAACTCACTACCATGCCATTCATATTCTCCCACCACCTGCTTTATCCTTATTCTCCAACAGCTCTCTTCAGATATCTTTTGCTCCAGATAAATTAAATTCTTTGCCATTCCCAGGATATTTTCTAATTTTTGCTGCCTGTGGTTTTTCACTTAGGTTTGTTCCTCTGACTGGAATGCTCTTCGCCTGTCTCTACCTTTCCAACTCCTACCCACCCTTCAAGAATTAGCAATTACTAGCAATAACCAAGTAAAAAATAAGATATTCTTCATAATAACACCAAAACTTTAAGTATTTAGCAACCTACTTACAATAAGAAGATATTTATGGAGGCATTGAAGAATAAAACAAATTAATACATCAAGTTGGGAAAACAAGCTCACTCTACGAAGAAAAATTAAATCAGTTCTCCACTTAAAAGAAAAACATGCAAAAATATGCCCCATAAAAATTATAGAAAATAATATAAGAGGTAATACCATTAAGCTAGTAGAAGAAAACATTCAAGAACATCTTTGTGGAGTTCCAGCAAAATGGCGCTCTAGGCAGAAGCACCACGCCGTCCCTCCACAGCAAAGATCCGAAAAACTAAGCCGAACAGAGAAAACAACAATCCTGAAACCCTAAAACATCAAATGAAGAGAAAAGAACTCGGCCAAGAACAAATGGAGTGAGAAAACTGACAGAGAATGGAGAGTGAGGAGAGATTCATACAGAGGTCCCCTACCAGCTAACGCAGCGTGGATCCGCCATCTTGGACTCCTATCAGAGAACAGCAAACAGGGGGTACGAGAAAGTAGCCTCACAGAGCATATAGCAGGAGACAAAACAACCAGTAATTTGCAATATACGCTTTCCTACCCCCCACCCTCCTTCACCCTGACTCAGCCTCCTCGGCTTCCCGCAGCCACAATCTCTTGACCAGGAAACACCGGCTGCTTGGATTCCACACACCTGAATGGGCCGGCTTTCTGAGTGCCATTTGTTGGCTGCAGGTGTTGTTGTTTTTTTCGCTTCTTTTGATTTCTTCCTTACCTCTCACCACCTCCCCTCGTTTCGCTCAAAGACCTGGCGCCGTGCGCCATCTTTGCTTCTTCTTGAGGGGCTGCAGAGCTCCGGTAATTTGTGATATATGCTTTCCCACTCCCTACCCTTCTTCACACACACTCGGCCCCCACTGCTTCCCACGGACACAGTCTCTTGTCCGAGAAACAGCAGCCTGCGCTAGCTGGCTCTCTGAGTGCTGTTTGTTGGCTGCTGATGTTGCTTTTTTTCCTGCTTCTTTTGATTTCTTCCTTACCTCTCACCACCTCCACCTACTTTCGCTCAAATATCTGGCTCCGTACACCATCTTTGCTTCTTCCTGAGGGGCTGTGGAGCTCCGTTCGAGTGTGGAGCTGCTTCCTGGTCTGGGCTGCCGCACTGGTGGGATCCCGGGGCTTTTGTTCGTTTGTTTGTTTTCAATTATTGGTTTGTTTTCTTTTCCTTTTCTTGAGTTGGGAACCCTTTCTGGCCAGGCGGTGCTGCGTGGTAAGGAGACTTCCCCCTCGGCTTGCACAGACGTGCAGAAAGATCCTTGAGAGCATTTCTTTCTTCATTAGGTTTTTTTTCTTCTCTATTTTTTGGGGGTCCTTTCTTGTTCTTTCTTTTTTTTTTTTTGGTTTTCTTTTCCTTCCTTTTCCCTTTTTCTCTTTCTTCCTTGCTCAGTTTCTTGTCTCTCTCTATCTTCCTTCTCTTTCTGTTCCCTGACTACCTGGCGTTGTATACCTCTACGCGTTCTAGCGAGGCTGTACTGCAACACCTTAGAGCGACTTCCCCACACCTCATAGCTGCACTGGTGGGATCCTTGGGAACTCTGCGGTTCTTTAACCTTTCCGATTTTTATTTATACATTCCTTTCCTTTCTTTTCTTTTCTTCCACTTCCCCTTTCTGTTTTTCTCCATTTCATAGTCACTCATCTCTCCACTCCAATGGCAAGCTCCCATAGCATTCTTTTTTGTTTGTTTGTAGGTTTTTGGATCATGTTCCTCTGTCCTCTCTCCCATATCCATCTTAGCTCCACACATAATAATCTCCCTGCGGCATCCTGCCTACCTGCACGGTGTGCTTGACATCACACCAACAAGCAGCACAGGCACGGCCTAATGCAACCTGCCCTGCACTGATTACTGACCCATGCTGGTGGCTGTAGTAAGTGCCACAAACAACCCATCCCAGTAACTCCTCTTCAGCTAGACCTGCCCTGCCGTACCATATCTGAGTGACTTACTCTACCAATTGGAGAAGGAGGTGAAAAGTATTGTGTCCACAGACGAGCAAATGACAAAGAACACACAGTCTGCCTGCTCAGACATAGTCAAATTTAAAAAAAAAAAAGGACTAAACAAACAAATCTACAATCAATACACGAGAAAAATAACTACTGAATGCCCCGAAGACAGCATACAATATCAAAACATTTACAAAAACAGGACAGGATGGTTCCAGTAGACATCCAAAATAAAACACCAGATGACTCTCCAGTGGAAGAAAATGCACTAGAACTACCTGATAGGGAATTTAAATCTCTAATACTTAGAATTCTCCAAGAGCTGAGGCAAAAAGCTGACAATCATGATGAAAAAATGGAAAATTCATGGAAAATACAAACAAAAAATTGGAAGAATTCAGGAAAATAATGCCAGAAAAAAAAACAAAATTAATAAACAACCAGAAATTATACAAAGACAACAATTAGATATCCAAAAGATAAACGACAAGATTTCAGAAATGGACAGTGTCATAGAAGGGCTGAGAAG
>NW_004444188.1:1516595-1543650 GCF_000243295.1 Trichechus manatus latirostris
TTAAGTGAGAATAGCAGCACAATTGGAAGAGCGTAGTGAATGTCACTGAACTGTGCATGTAGAAATTTTTGAAATGGTGTATCTTTGGCTATGTTTATTTTCACCAAAAAAAAAAAAATGTTGAGAAGTTAGAGGGTTGATATGTTGTGGGATTGTTAACCAATGTCATAAAACAACATGTGTACTTCTGTTTCATGAGAAACTATTTGTTCTGTAAGCCTTCACCTGAAGTACAATAAAAAAAAAAGAAAGAAATGATGGTGACTGGAAGCAGAGTTGTGGAGGAGAGGTAGAGAAAGAGCTGGATTTTGAATGTTTTGAGTATGTTCACAGATTGAGATGTTGAGTGTGATGGAAAGAGAGGTATCCAGAATAGTAGTGCAATTAAAGCACCTAGCACAAGACCTGGAATCTAGAAGTCACTTTCGAAGGTAGCCACCCTTAAACATTAGTTTAAAACAGAATTCTTTGGAGGACCCCATTAAAATGCAGAATCCTGATACCTATGCTCAGAGATTTTCATTTAATATATCTGAGATGAGCCCTCTAGGGAATCTGCATTTTTGACAGACAGTCTAGGTGATTCTGGTACAAATAGTCTATGCAACTACCCTTCGAGAAGTGCTGATCTAAAGGGCTTGACGTTTTCTGATTTTAAGCATTCTTGGAAGAAATTCAATTAAACTACAAAAAAACCCTCAAAAACCAAACCCGTTGCCACTGAGTCAATTCTGACTCATAGTGACCCTACAGGACAGAGTAGAACTGCCCCATAGAGTTTCCAAGGAGGGCCTGGTGGATTCAAACTGCCGACCTTTTGGTTAGCAGCCATAGCATTTAACCAGGGTTTAAGTCATTGAAAATCTTGAGGCCATCACAAAGCATTTTATTTCAAAGATAGTAAAATGTTTCTAAATGGAACAAGTGTGGATGTGTTGAGTGACTATAACTAATGCTTTCTTCTTTCATGGAATGTAACAGCCTCGACCACCGAGAACATCCTGTGAAGATATATTTAATCGTCTTTTAAATGGAATTGACCACTCATATAAAAAGAAAAAGCAGCAATATGTCAGAGGCAGACAGACAGAGAGAGAGGTATACTAATTCCTTTGCCAGTATTCTGTGTTTAGATTAAAACTACATTTGCTGGGACAAAATCAGAACAAATGAAAATTATCTACCCCCAGTTGTCAAAACACAACCTGACCTTGGAGTGTCAACTTGGAGAAATAGAAAACATGTTAAAATCTTTTTTTCTTTTTTAACTTGATTTTTATCTTTCTTTTAAAGTGCAGACTACTTGATGCCTTTCCACAAGGTTTCTCCGTTTGTAAATCAAAGGCTCTCAAATAGATTATAAATGAAGACCTCTTCTGTGTTTAAAATAATGTCACACTAAACAAAGCCAAGTGACAAGATGTCTGTTGTAATTCTAATTAAATATCAGAGGGTCCCACTAATTTCTCTACTGGTTCATCAGGAGCTGGAATAAAGAATGCAGAAGGTGTTTGTACACACACACCAATTCTCCCTGAATTAGCTAGTTTTCTTAAAAGAAGGAAGCCTGCTCAGGAGGTTGCTCTCTAATTTCCAGTTCACTATTTGATATTTCAGACTCAGGAAGCCCAGATTGCTCAGATAAGTTTCAGATAAAAATCCTAACATTTGAATGCTTTTGAACCTCTTAAATTCATGCCTTCCATCTAAACTGAGAGCTGGATATTTGTGAACAAAGTCTAGAGATTGCTGTTCTATATGGAGTATGTAAATAAACATCAAGGTTAATGGTAAAGCATATCTTTTAATACAAATTTTTATAAATAAGAAGACAAATAGCATCATCATTATTTTAGGGGCAGCAAGAAGATTATAATCAGCCTTGATATGTAGCCAAGGAAATTAAAGGCAGGGAGTGTCAAAAGTAGCTTATGTTCACTAAGGGATCATCTCAGTAACTGGGAAGAATGCAGTACAAATGCAGAAAGATGTGTGCAGGCCTCAAATGCTTACAGATGACAGACAGTCCAATGCAGACAAATGAAATGTAATTATGACTTTGATAAGTCTTCATGCCACAAGACAACTCTTTGTAAGAAATAAAATATGAGCTTTTTTTTTTGTCCTAATGGATAAAAAAGACTCTGGAGACAAATCTCTATATATCATTAATGAAAGAGAAACAGAAAAGAAAAAGGCAAATCAATGCAGTTAACGAGTCTTAATGGCTCAATTGTGTATTCACTTCTGAACACTTGAGAGAGCACAAAACAAAAGGTGACTTTTCAATTACAAAATTCTAGCAATGAGAAATAGACTTGCAAGGTCTGGGTAATCATTGAATGAGGAGGATGAGTGCCACATCCTCTTGGTATGGCTTTGATAAATGTAAAGTAAGAAAAGAAAGATGCTCAAAAGATTCCTCAAATGACCACACTGGAGAATCTATTATTTCCTTCTTTTTTTTCTCCTTGTCAACTACAACCAAATCTTTAAGGGAACAATTCATTTACATTAAGTTGAGTTCACATTTGGTGGCCAATGGCCAGGGAGGTGCAGTGGTATGATCTGGAGCAGTACCTCTCAACTGTGGGTGATTTTGCTTCCCTGAATCTCAACCACAAGCTATTTTGCCCCCCAAAAGACATTTGGCAATAGCTGGAGATATTTTTGATTGTCACAACTGGGGCAGTGCTACCAGCATCTTGTGGACAGAGGCCAGGGATGCTGCTAACAATTTGTCTTAGTCATCTAGTGCTGCTATAACAGAAATACCACAAGTGGATGGCTTTAACAAAGAGAAATTTATTTCTTCACAGTAAAGTAGGCTAAAAGTCCAAATTCAGGGCGTCAGTTCTGCTGAGTGGTACTGGCAGAGGCGGGGCCTGTGGCAGCTCATGGCCCCCTCAGTTTCATCTCTCTGCCTTCTGCGGGTTACTTTCTGCCTGCTCGCCTTGCCAAGGTTTTTGGCTTGTTCCGGACTCTGCATCTGTCTCTTGTTGTCTCATGTCCGGTTCTTGGGACTTGAGCTAGCAGCTTACCTATTGATCTTGGAATCTGTTGATCTTCTCAGCCTGCGATCAAGAGTCCGGTTCCCCTACCTGCTGATCTTGGGTTCGCCAGCCCTTGCAGCTACGTGAATCAGGAGAAACCTTGCGGTCTTGTCTGCTGATCTTGGAATTCGTTGACCTTCACAACCTGGAGCAGGAGTCCCTCTCCAACCTGCAGACCTTAGGTTCACCAGCTTCTGCAGCTCCATGAATTGGGAGAGGCCTCTACCCTGATCCACGGACTTGGGACGTTTTAGCCTCTACAATTCCATGAGCTGTTTCCTTGACATAAATCTCTTTCTATATATATTTATATGCTTTACTGGTTTTGCTTCTCGAGAGAACCCAGCCTAAGACACCATTGTACAATGCTCATGACAGCCCCCAATTACAAAGAGTGATATGGACCAAAACGTCAAAAATGCCAAGGTTGAGAAACTCTGGACTAAACCTTTCAAGAAGTTTCAGTCTATGTGGGTGGCATGAAACAGGTGGAGAGGGATACTCGGACCATAGTGTGAACATATCTGAGGCAGTGATTAGTTTCTTTGGAGATGTGATGAAGATAAGGGAAGTATCGCACACCTGTAGTGATCTTTGAGGAGTCCCTGGATGGTGCAAATGCAAATAGTTAAGCACTCTACTATTAGCCGAAACGTTGGCAGTTTGAACCCACCCAGAGGTGCCTTGGAAGACAGACCTGGTAATCTGTTTGCAGACCTGAAGACTCTATGGATTAGTTCTACTCTGCACATATGGGGTGGCCATGAGTCAGAATTGACTCAACAGCAACTAACAACAACAATGATCATTAAGCTGACTTTTAATAAAAATTGGTAGGCAGAGGTAAAGAGAAGGATATGCCTGGCTGATGAAATGAACTGATCAAAAGCAGTAAGACATAAAAGACGGGGTGGAAATGGGGAAAGGGCTGACACATCGTGGGGATAACAACAAACGTCACAGAACAATTTGTATATGAATTGTTGAATGAGAAACTAATTTGCTGTGTAAACTTTCACCTACAACACAATAAAATGTTCAAAAAAACAAAAAAAAGTGTATGTTAATGTCAACGTCTGCTGAATAACAATCAGGAAGACATAGAGTTGACAAAAGATGTGGCACAGATTCTTCATAAAGTTCCTACTATGTACAAAGTACTATTTGGGAACGCAATGAGAAAGATTAACTGGAGGGGAAACCTCAAGTTTTGGATTATTCTATAGGCAATGTGAAGCCATCTAGGGTTTCTAACAGAAGGGTGATACCATGAACCACATAATTTTAGAAAGATAACTCTAGTGGCATAAAACAAGATGAATTGAAGCAAGAAGAGGTTTGAGTAAAGAAGTCAATCAAGTTATTGGAACATTTCCCAAAGTGTGTTCCAGGACTTGTTAAAAAGTGTCATAGGACAAAAGTTTTATGTGGTTAAATAAGTTTGGAAAATGCTTGGCTAAACTAAAATAGACAGGGTTCTCTAATACAGCACTTTTCAGAATCTTTTCTTCATTGTTACATATATTGGCATTTTCCAAGTATGTTTCCCTAAGGAATATTCTTCATTGAATATACAACAGAAAGTAAGTTCCAAAGAACTCTTCATAAGAAATACAAAGCAATACTCAGGAGGCAAATGATGGACAGTGGATTTAATCTAACAGTTATTGGGATGACAGAACTAACTTTTAGGTTTTCAGCTTGAGAGACTGAGCAGAGAATGAAACCCTTAGGAAAATCTTCAGGGATCAAGATGTCCTTGATCAAGATAGGTCTGGAGCTAAGAAGTAAAGAACTCTAAGAAAGGGCTAGAAGATAGAAGATGTGTGGTTTGAACTTGTATGCCAATACTGATCAATTATTGTAACTGTCTGAATTGCTGGGTTGAGAAGGATTCTGAGGCTCTATCGGGGATCAATAAGAAATTCACAAATCTAGTGATACCTTGCATGGGAGCAAGGAAAATAATGAGTAGTAATCATGCCATATGTTTGTCATATATGGACCAGAAGGTAGCTAGCTTAAGATAGCTGATTTAGTGGTTTTAAAAATAGTTAGCTCATGAAAGTGTTCTTCAAAGGAAACCTTACCTAAATATGTAAACAAACAGAGCAGATAAAAGCAGAGCTGTTTCCTAGAAACCCCACCCACTCTATTTTCCCTCCCTCCCTCCCTATCCACTGACATCACTACCCCTGATAGCTTCTGGAGTTACCAGCTGAGTAAGATAGGGCTAGCAGATGCTAGGGGAAACTACATACGAGAGACGCAAACATCTCTACCTTATCAGAGGAAATTCTTCTATTTTCTACATTTGTTCCCAACTGTTCTCTCTTAATAATTAGTAAATATTTGAGGAAACTTCCATGGAAATTCAACTTGGTCAACTGCAAATCAAGGGAAGTGATTTTTCGTTCACATGTGGCTATTTTGGTAAAAGTTTGGTGTTTACATGGGAGGACCACTTTGGCTCTTGGGGAGTGGGTTGGCAGTTGTAACAGAAAGTGAGAAAACCCCAAAAGAAAGGTGGATCTGTGGCAAGCAGAGTTCAGCAAAGCTCCTCTCTGTCTCTAACAACTATCCTTTCTGAACCTTAGAGGTTCTGAGATTTATTTAGTAACTGGAGAATGATTTCTTTGCTGCTTCGATGGTTAACATAACGGTTTGTCCTGTAAACTCCCAGTGAGGTGCAACGCACAGGAACAACGTATTTTAAAATCATATTTTGTCTTGGAATCCAAAGAGAAGAAGGACGAGAATAATCTGTTGTTCAGATGAGCTTCTGATAGCTAATGAAGTTGGCAGGTATTTGGTAACAATGATTAAATATAGAACAAAAGCAAACCAGTAATTTGGAGTTGGACAATTATTGGTGGGTTTCATCTCTGATACACACATATGTACAGTTCTTGCAACTAAGGTAACTTAATGTTTTTTCTTCCAATTTCAAGCAAACGCCCTCTGAAGGATCACAGCTATGCATGTTTCCTGTTCAGCTCTGCATACTGAGTACCTAGCAGTTATCAGTCACCTAAGTAGTAGGTTTTCAGTTATTGTTCGCTGAGCTCAAGCTATTGTTTTCTGAATATCTAGACAATGTGCAATAGTAACAGATACCTTACTTTTGAGAGCCTTGAACAATAAGGAGGCTGAAGCACTCCAGTCTTTTTTGGAGACATTGTAAGTATCTCTAAAGGCGTAATGTCTGTGCTCAGATAGATGCAAGCCTAGAATTCAAGTCGATTAGGAAGGAGCCCTGGTGGAGTAGTGGTTAAGAGCTTAGCTGTTCACCAAAAGGTCAGCAGTTTGAATTCACCAGCCACTCCTTGGAAACCCTATGGGGCAGTTCTACTCTGTCCTATAGGTTTGCTGTGAGTTGGCATCAACTCAACTGCGAAGGGTATGCTTTCTAACAATTTTTGAGCAACGGGAGCTAGAAGGTATGAGGATGTGTTTCCATTCATGAATTGGTATAATGAGCAAGGTTGCTATGGGTGGGATAATTTTTTGCTATATTACAAATTCCAGTTTGTTATAATATAGATTAAGAAGCATATTTTATAAAGTGAATTACCACACACTTTCCAAATGATTTGGGTCATTACTTTACCAGATACGACTGTCTTATCTTAAATGGTTTTTTTAAAGCATTGATTTTGTTTTGAATTATCTAAAATGTATTCTATGCACTGTGGCTATGAAATTTTGAAGAGTTATAATCTTGATCGCCTACTCTGAATGTGTTTCAGCCAAAGCAGTAAGTTTTACAATTACCTGTAAATATCACCTTTCAGTGGTTTTAATGAACCTAATAAAGAAATACGTAATTTGCCTACTCTGTGCAGATACTTAGCTATTAGAAAATTATATTAGGATTAAGTCATATTAACCCTCATTACCTTTTCTGTGTAATTGATATATTTGTATAACTTAACACAATAAAACAAAGATATACCAGAATCTACAGAATTTTTTAAATGAACATATATGATATTCTTTACTACTATATTTCGGATGTGGTAGAATGAAATTATTCTCTACACTTTGAATACAATGAACCATCCACAGAGAAATTTGGAGTTAAACCTGGATAGACACAGCCTCATTCTAACAATGAACTTGGTAGATAGCTAGCACCTTTTCTTTTTTTATAACCTGCGCCCTATTTCATTAAAATGAACCATGTTATTGAAGAAAAGGGCTAAAGGATGTGTTGTTAGACCTGTAAACTTGTTTATACATGACAGACAATGTAACTAGGAATATCTTTTGAAGATGATGAGAAAAAATATAGTAAGCCCTAGGATCTGCTTTTTGGAAACATGAGATTTTACTTTGCATTTTACTTTCTGGACAATGCCTATTTTCCTTTGCAAATGTAAACTCCAATATATGTATATTTGAAATCCTAAATAAACAGCCTTCAGCTGTATGCCTCCACATTCTTTTCTGGGCAAGCTAAACGAAACCTTATCTGCAAGCATCTGGACATGCTCAGGGCTTGTCACATTTGAATTAAGAACTTTGGATGGCATCAACCCTGCTGTCATTGGTTTTTGACATTTGTATCAGTGTTCATTTAAAATGGGGGCATTTAGACAGTTCCTGGAGGGGTTCTTGAGATCTAAAGAACATTGATGTAACTCAGAGTACATGAAAAGGAAATGTTTCATTGTTTGGTGGTGGTTTTCATGCCAAAAGCTTCCAGATTCTGAAGACACTGACACAAGGTTTTCAGAGAATGGGAATTGGTGGAGTGACAAGGAGGTTGGGGAGGAGTAGGATCTCTGGATTTTGGATGCTAAGACCAATGAAAGCTTGAAGTTCCAAGTTATATTTGCCAAGAATTTAACAGCTACATCTTCTCCCACTGATGGTCTAACTGTGATGGCCCAAGAGAAAGTCTGCCAAAAAGGAGGGGCAAAGGGATTTCCTTTACTCATAATATATAATATCTCCCAAATGTCTTGCAGAAACCTGTAATTAGGAGTTGCCAAAATATTTTAACATCACATTATGGTTCAACCTCACTGACTCCATGTTCCTCTGCAGAATATGAAAAATGGAAGCAAAACTGGAGATGGAGGGGGTGAGAAAAAAAATGGCATGAGAATGATTGGTCTTAGGTGACAGCAATGATATTCTCTGGGAAGCTGGTAAAATTCTAATCCTGAATAAAGATAAATTACAGATGAAACCACTCACAAAGAAATGAAATAGAAAATATAAGTTAAGCAACTTTTTAAGGAGAAAAAGCAGATTCTTCACTCCTCTTATCTCTTAAGAATGAAAAATTGCACCATCTGCTCCCCAAACAGTTATTTCATTTTGCTCTGGATTTTTCCTTGGTCTCCTCCCTATGTTTCTCTGAAATTTCAGATTGGCTCTCTTCCTGTGAGTCATATCCTTTCTTTAAATGTTTCCATATTTCCCCCTTCTCTCTGCAGCTTATGTGTGACTCTTTGTTAAGCATTTCAAAATATTACATGTTATAGTGTCATAATACTTTGCCTGTATCTAGCACCTTTTATTTTTAGAGCTCAGTGGTCCTCAAGCAAATATTGTCTTCCTAACTAATTTGTTTAAAAACTGATTATTTTTTAGGTGCAAAGTTGTATTATAATCTTAAAAAAGAGTAGAATGTCTACAATTGTACAGTGCTTAATCTAATGTAGTATAATTACAGGACCATTTTAAGATACTTGTCTTAGTCATCTAGTGCTGCTATAACAGAAATACCACAAGTGGATGGTTTTAAAGAAGAGAAGTCTATTTCCTCACAGTTAAAGTAGGCTAAAAGTCCAAATTCAGGGCATCAGCTCCAGGGGAAGGCTTTCTCTCTCTCTTGGCCTTCTTATCAGTGTTCCCCTGGACTAGGAGCTTCTCGGCACAGGGACCCCTGTCCAAAGGACGCTCTCTGCTCCCGGCAGTGCTCTCTTGATGGTATGAGGTCCCCTTTCCTTTTATCTTTTGAGAGATAAAAGGTGGTGCAGGCCACACCCCAGGGAAACTCCCTTTACACTGGATCAGGGATGTGACCTGGGTAAAGGTGGTGTTACAATCCCACCCTAATCCTCTTTAATATAAAATTACAATCACAAAATGGAGGCCAACCACACAATTTTGGGAATCATGGCCCAGCCAAATCGACACACACATTTTTTGGGGGACATAATTCAAACCATGACAATACTCTTCAAATTACAGCCACTTCTTTTATTGTGTCTTTGCTTTCTTCTATAATATTCTGCATGGTATATAAACGTGTGCCTTGAACTAGACTTTAGGGTCATTTATTAGTAGTAGTCTTTCACACCTTCGCTTACTTATAGCCCATAACCAAATTTTTGTAATTTTACATCATCAACAGCTCTCTAAGTTTGGCAAACTATGGCCTGTGGGTCAATTCCCCCCGTCACCTTTTTCTGGTATGAAGTTTTATTAGAACACATCCATACTCATTCATTTATGTATTGTCTATGGCAGAGTTGAGAAGCAAAAGCACAAGTCTGATCTTACCACGTTCTTATTTACAAACCATCAATGACTCTCTATTTCCCTCAGGATAAAGCTTAACTTTTCCAAAACACTTTGCAGACTTCTTATGAACTAGCCCTTATTACCATTTCTGCCTCTTATCTTTTCCTTCTCCCTAGCAATAGATAATCCAGGCAAAGTGAACAACTTTACGTTTCGTCAATAGTTCATGCTCTACCAGAAAGGACTTGTGACTCTAAAAACTAACTTAGGTGTTCATTTATGTTCCTCCATAGAACCTTAGGGAATATGTGCTTTGTTTTCCATAAACACATGGTATTGACTGTGACCTCTTGTCAGCATGTCCTGTATCTTGACTTGTTTATATATAGGTGATTATAGGATGTCTCAAATCCAGCCACATGCTCTTGCCATATGTATAAATGGTATCATACTATGAGACAGATGAAGTTTTCCATGTTATCTGTAAGGAAGAAAGCCAGATTACCTATTATACTAACTTCACATTTGCCTTATTAGACTGATCTTAGACTTATTAAACACCATTGCCATGGCTTTAAAAACCCGTTGCTGTCAAGTAGATTCTGACTTACAGTGACCCTATATGACAGAGTAAAACTGCCCCATAGGATTTCCAAGGCTGAACTCTTTATGGAAGCACACTGCCACATCTTTCTCCGGGGGAGCATCTGGCAGGTTCGAATGGCTGACCTTTTAGTTAGTAGTTGAGTGCTTAACCACTGCACCACCAGCGGTAAAAATAAGTGGAGAGGGTCAAAGAAAAGAAAAACAGCCAATGCTTTCATTCCGTTCAGTGTATCTGGATCTCCCAAAGCAACTTGGAAATTGGGACATAATATATTCTTCTTCAATTAAATTGTAAAATTAATAATTTTGAAATATATATTTATGTTTCCATATAAAATACACCCACATAGTTATTTAAATGGTCTTATTTGCATTAATTCTTTTGGGGACTTTCCTATTATTACTAAAAAGAACTATATTCCAAGTGATAGATATGTTTTAAACATTTCCAGGAAGAAAATATTAATAATGTATTAATAAACAAATAATAAAATATTTAGAAATGAGAGAATTTTAGAGACTTTAGAAGCAAAATGCTAGGGGGCAACTATGTGCAGATGAATCCTAGTAAATATCAATGTACTCTTTTCTGCATTGCAGTCCCAAAGGTGGTCTATCTTTTTGTTGTCTCAAAGTAGCCCATTCCTACAGAAAAGGCCTTTCCAATGGAGTCTATGAATCCATTAGAAATAACACTTGTCTTTTAATCTCAACCAAAATATCCCTAGGGAGGATGTCAGTGCTCCTTTTTTCTAACTATAACTTCATAGCGTTAGTTTGCAAAGGCAGTTTAACGCGGAATTTTGTGATTCACATGAACTACTTGACTTATCCTGAAAAGGAAAGCCCCCCAACTGTTCTTAATGGGTATGTGACTGGAACAAAACATGCTCCTTCTGTTTGAATCCATATCCTGTTACTCCTGCCTAGTGGGATTCACAGTCACCACTAGGCAGGGTTAACTAATGACTGAAATGAAATCCAGTCATTTAAGTAAATCTCAAAGGCTTCCTGGAGTGAGGGTGGAAAGATGTCACTAAGAGAAGGACTGAGCTTTATGCTTTTGCAGTGTTTACAGAACCTATGACACAACGGCGTATGATTAATGAGGCTCTTCATACTATAGACCAAGCATAGAACTTTGTACTTGTCGTATCTAAAGATCAGCCCTTTACCACTCCCATCAGGCAAGAAATGTAAACCAGAAACTGGTCATTTCTTCGAGGAGTTGCCCTGGCTTTTATCCTCAAGTAAACTAAGAGATTAAAGAGGAGTCATTCTCATTTTTTAATAAGAATGACTTCTTTACTTTGGGAAATGCTCTTCCTTTGAATACTTTTACATCTATTATTTCACTCTATGCTTACAAAATGATGTAAAGCAAAGTAGGCCAGAAATTATTATCATCTTGTGACAAATGAGATAGCTGGGGCCTAAGGGAATTAAGTGACCTACCTAAATACTCGGCTAGTTAGGGACGTATCTGATACAAGAACTCAGCCTGATTCTCTTTTGAAGAGACCATAATATGCAATTCTACTTAAAGGCATCCTAGGTGGCATCAGCATAGAACTTGGTCAATAAGCAACTTTTCCCAATATTTTCAAATCTTGTCTCTACTCTTTTCCTCAAGCCTCGGAGTAAGGTGAAAAATGAAAAAAAAGTTATTTATATATAGATGATAAAATAGTTTTCATTGTGTCAATTCCTGAAGTTCATCTCACAACCTTCCGAACTGTGTTTTTCTGTACACTCAGGGCTCACACCTCATTAAATGCCATCACCCTCATCTCTCCTCCATCCTGGAGACTGTTGTGAATGGGCGATGGATGACTCACGGATTCAGTAGATCTAGTCACAATTCTAACTGCCTTCATTCTATCAACAGTTTCCTGAGGCCTGAAAAACAGGGTCTTCCTGCCTATAAAGAAGCCATTAAAGGGCACACAAACTCAGTTTTACCAGATCTGGTGGCCAAACTCCTGTTTGAGAAAAATGAAGGCAGAACACCAATGAGGACCTGTTTTCCAGTGAGAACAATGATGTCACTTGTCTGGAAGCTCCTCATGTGAGGATTATAACTCTACAGTTTGGATCCTTTTATATCTTCGGAGGTAGATGTGTAGATTATTTTTCCTGGACCTTTTCATCAGCAGCACTCAGAAAAGCACGATGACAGCACATTCCAATGTTATAGACATGACCTGCCCTTATTCAATTTCCTCCTTTATTATTTTATGTTTTAGTTAATTTTTTCAGGTAATCATCCTAGTAAAATGACATGTTTTTTTTCTGTTCCAGACATTACAGTGGGAACCAGAGAAACACCTTTGGTGATTTCTGCTTATTTATTTTCTGGTTGCTCAAAGCTTGGGAGCTGTCATCATTTGAGAAAAGAAAGACTCTTGATCTGAGCTCCTTGATGGACAAGATGTTGTCTTTATTTTTTTCCCCCCTTTGGCAACTGATACTGTATCTGACTTTCTTCTTAACCCATCTGTCTCATGCTTTCTTGTTTTGCCAGAAAGAAAGAAAATTTGACATCCTTACAAAACAGTATTTATATTTCCCTAAATGGACAGAGTCAAAAAGAGTATTCCTGATTGATAGATAGCTAAAGAAATGAAACTGTTCCTTGGATATGTTACAGTTATTCATAATTCTGTTACCATAAATAGAACTTCAAAAATAAAACATTATGTTACCTTATGCCATAGTAAACAAATGTATCAAAGATAGTAAAAATAAAAGAATCTTTTGGCAAGGAGTCTAGTGAGCAGAGAACTCAATACAAAAGCTGAAAATTGTTTTGCTTAGTTTATTCATAGACCTTTGAAAATTGTTATTTTTCTTTCATATTTTTAGAAAATGGAGTGAAAAGGACATGCTCCTCTTTTCTTTGTTTGTTTTTTTAACTTGTGAATTTTATGGACCACATCAGTAGATTTAATCAGATTGGAAATCGCCTACAGTTCTGAAGAAATAGGTGAACCATGTGACAAATTGTTAAGACTTGCATATTAGTTTATTGTTTCTAATACTGTCTGTATCCTTTATTTATTATCCTTAAGAAATTTCAAGACCTGTTGGTATTGTAAGAGGACCTAACAAGAATTTTACAAAGATTAAATATTCATAGATAGTAGCATCTTCCCACTTAGCTTTTTAAAACATTTTATTGGGATATATTTTGCGTATCATACCATTCACCCTTTTCAAGTGTATGATTCAATGATTTTTTAGTAAATTTACCGAGTTATACATCTATCACAATGAATCAGCTTTAGAGCATTTTCCTCTCTCCAATAGGATGCCTCATGTACATTTACTGTTAATCCCCATTCTCCCTCTCCATCTTACAAGAAACCACTAATCTGTTTTCTGTCATTACCAGTTGCCATGGAGTCAACCCTGATTCATGGGAACCCCATGTGTGTCAGAGTAGAACTGCGCTCCATAGGGTTTCAATGGCTGATTTTTCAGAAGCAGATCACCAGGCCTTTCTTCTGGGGTGCCTTCCAAACCAAAACCAAACCCATTGCTGTCAAGTCAATTCTGACTCATAGCAACCGTATAGGTCAGAGTAGAACTACCCCATAGAGTTTCCAAGGAGCAACTGGTGGATTCGAACTGCCGACCTTTTTTGGTTAGCAGCCGAACTCTTGACCACTGTGGACTCAAACCTCCATCCTTTTGGTCAACAGCTGAGCATATTAACCATTTTCCTCACCCTGGCACTCCTTTCTTTCATTACGGCTTTGCTTTTTTGCATATTTCATATAAATTAAATCACACAATATTTGATATTTTTTCACTGAGCGTAATATTTTTGAGACTCAGCCATGTAGCATGCATGTGTTCATAGCTTATTCCATTTTATTGCCAAATAGCATTCCATTTTATGCATACATCACATTTTGTCTATCCATTCATCAGTTGATGGACATTTATATTGTCTCCAATTTTTGGCTATTATGAATAAATGCTTCTAGGAACATTCTTATGAGACTGTGTTGTGTGGACATGTTTTCATTTCTCTTGCATATATACCTAAGAGTGAAATTGCTGGGCCATATGGTAAATTTGGAGCCCTGGTGGTGCAGTGGTTGAGAACTCGGCTGCTAAACAAAAGGTTGGCAGTTTGAATTCACCAGCCACTCCTTGGAAACCTTATGGGGCAGTTCTACTCTGTCCTATAGGGTCACTATGAGTTGGAATCAACTCGACGGCAACAAGTTTAGGGTAAATTTATGTTTAACTTGTTAAGAAATTGGCACACCAAAACTTTTCCCAAAGTGGCTGTACTATGTTACATTCTCACTAACAATATAGGAGGGTTCCAATTTCTCCACATTATTCCCCATGCTTGTTACTGGCCGCCTTTTTTATTCTAGTCACTCTACAGGGGGTGATGCGCTATCTCATTGTGGTTTTATTGTTGTTGTTTTTTTTTTTTTTTTTTTTTTCAGTGATGTTGACCCTATCGGAGCAATGAGTTTAATGATGTTGAGACCTCCTGAAGTTTTATAAGCTTATTTCTATAATTTGCAAAGCTATCTGCTTGGGATAAACATGTGAGAAAGATGTGTTATAGCTAAATAATCTGACTTTTAATTCAGAGACATTTAGAACATTTTGAAAACACCTTTGATTTTACCCATAGGAACTGTCATGGATTGAATTGTGTCTCCCAAAAAATGTGTGTAGCAACTTGGCTAGGTCATGATTCCCAGTATTGTATGATTGTGTTATCTCTTGTGATGTCCTTATGTGTTGTAAACTCTACCACTATGATGAGATTATATGTGATCTCCTCATGTGTTGTAAATTCTATCACTGTGATGAGCTTATACTGATGAGGTTGACAAGATCAGTGTCTTAATGCAATCTCTTTTGAGATATTAAAGAGAGAAGTGAGCAGCGACACATGGGAACCTCATACCATCAAGAAAGCAGTGCTGGGAGCAGAGCGCGTCCTTTGGACCTGAGGTTCCTGCGCAGGGAAGCTCCCAGACCAAAGGAAGACTGATGACATGGACTTCCCTCCAGAGCTGATGAAGAAAGCACTCCCCTGGAGCTGATGCCCTGAATTTGGACTTGTAGCCTACTGGACTGTGAGAGAATAAATTTCTCTTTGTTAAAACCATCCACTTGTGGTATTTCTGTTGGAGCAGCACTAGATGACTGAGACAGGAACAATAATAGATTTTCCTGTTGATGAGAGGATAAAACATGCAGCAGCAGAGTGACCTAAACTCTGGGCGGGTATCTGGAGACCCTGCCACTACTACTAGCTGCTTAACTGATTCTGTGATCTTGGACATGTAGCTTACACTTAACTCTTTATTGCCCTGTCTTGGTGGGTGGGGGGTGGCAAGCTCTCAGATAAAATATTCATTTAGAATGTTTAAGGGGTAAAGTTTCTACGAATAGAAGTGTTTTAAAGTCAACTTTGACTTTCTACCAGCTCTGATCTGTCTTTCCAAGAAATAATGATTTTGTATCTGCTGCACTTAACAATAATGATCTAGCCCTAGTCCATTTATAAGGCATTCAGGGTAAAGAAGGGGAAACCCTACTGTTATGGATTGAATTATATCCCCCAAAAATATCTGTTACAGTCTTAACTCCTGTACTAGTAATTAGTAATTATGTCTTTGTTTGGAAATAAGGAGTTTTCTTTTGTTATGTTAATGAAGTAGAGGTTATTTGTTATGTTAACAAAGTGAGTCCTAAACCTAATCACTTCTGAGTTGCAAAAGCAGCAGACTAGACACAGATAACACATGGGGGGAAGACAGAAGCCAAGGAACGCCAAGGAAATCCAAGGAACTTCAAAAACTCCATAGAACTCCTGGAGCTACTGACAAGGAAGGACCCTCCCCTAAGCCCAATGCTCCGAATTAGAACTACTAGCCTCCTAAACTGTGAGAAAATAAATTTCTGTTCTTTAAAGCCACTCACTTGTGGTATTTTTTTGTTACAGCAGTACTAGTATTTACGACTCCCACTACATAAACATAAACATTCAGCAGAATCTTTGAAAATAAAAATAAATAATTCAAGAACAGAACAACTAGGGTCTTTCTATGGTTTGATATTGTATTTGGAAATAACTAGAAATGTCTTCAAAACACCAAGAAAAAGGGGAAGGTTTTCCAAATCAAGACAATTTAAATTATAATATGACTTCGGAGAAAGGAGTCTCAGAGTTCATTGTCAACCTCTAAAAAAACTGGTGAGCCAAATTTAACTCCAGCTCCAATACTATTAATAAAGTAATAAAGGCTAAAAATGAAGGCCGAAAATCAAATATTATTAAACTCATTTATATTCATGGTAAATAACTCCCCAGTTTATAAGAGATTGTACCAATGGAAATCTTCAAAGGGTCAAATGTCTAGGTCAAAGAGACACAGAGACAGATACAGAAACAGAAAAAGAACACTTTGTGGAAAGTGTTGCATTGGGCAGTACTTACGAGGAACTTTTCCTTTGAATATTTTATTATCAAGTTTTAGTATTAATTTTATTTTTTAAAAATGTATTAAGTAGAGAAAGGGGAGATATGAAATCCAAGTTTTTGCAACTGAGTTAAGTACATGAGATGACTAAATCCAAAAAACTTGAGCAATAAAATAATCAAAGAACTAAAAAAAGTGCAAAATGAAAGAATCATTTGAAAAACTTACTGGTTACCTCTCTTGGTTAAGAAATGGAAGTGTGGAAGAAAATTGGTCAATGGCAATTTACTTGAAAAAATTTTTAATGATAAAATAGGAATTCCCTGGGATGAGAAAGATTAGTTCTTGAGTAGGTCAAAATTTGACAGCAAAGTGTAGAACCTGAATATATTGTCCAGAGTAACTTGCAGTATCAAAGCAGCTCTATATTTTTGAAACTCGGAGATTATGTGCAATAAGGTTACCAGAAAAGCAAGAAAGCAACCAACACAAGCAAAACTCCATCCTTAACGTTATACAGAGTAAAACGAATCTTACATTAAATTGTTTTACAAAGCACAATAATCACGTAAATAATGACAATTTATTATTATTTTGAGCTTTGAAATAGCTCTTCTCACTTGATCGTTATGTATCTACCCTGGGAGATTGTTTTGGTTTTACCTCCCTTATTTGATAGAAGGAAAACCGAGGCTTAAAGCAACTAAGTGATATGCCCGATGAACTGGTAGAGACTTGAAGTAAGATCTTTTAAGTCCAAGATCAGGGTCCTTACAATTACACAGAGCTTGACTGATAAGATATTTGTTCTCAAAATAAGATTCAGTCTTAAAAACCAATTCTACACCTTTAAAGGAATCTTCAATTTTATTTTTCAGATATTCCATAGACAGTAGGGGAAAATATTCCTTAATTCTAATTCAGAATTGTATATTGTGTTGTTGTTTGGTGCCTTTAAGTCGGTTCCAACTCATAGCAACCCTATGTACAACAGAACGGAAATACTGCCCGGTCCTGCGCCATCCTCATAATTTGAGTCCATTGTTGAAGCCACTGTGTTAATCCATCTCGATGAGGGTCTTCCTCTCTTTCGCTGACCCTCTGTTTTACCAAGCATGATGTCCTTCTCCAAGGACTGATCCCTCCTGATAACATGTCCAAAGTACGTGAGATGAAGTCTCGCCATCCTTGCTTTTAGGAGCATTTTGGCTGTATACTTCTTCCTGAACAGATTTGTCCCTTCTTCTGGCAGTCCACCGTATATTCAATTAAATATAGTTTCTCAGATTAAAATGCCATCTCCCTCTTCTTTAGAACTATAGTTATAGCAGGCTTAGTAACATTTTCTACAATAGCAGCACCTAGATTTGAATAAGTCCCTGGGCAAATGTTTCATCTCTTCTTAAAATGGCTTACATATTTATCTCATCCCCACATCCTTTTGAAAAAAGGTATTTCCCTCACTTATTTCTCCCCAGCGCAGTCAGAGAACGTTTGCTTCAAGTTTTTGCCAGCTTCCCTTTGGAACAGAGAGCAACTGCTTAACAAATGGCACATTTATGTAAGAGGAAATCTCCATGGTTTAACGTGCTTTTGTTTCCTGTCAGTATGTACCTTCTGTTTTTGTTCACGCATAATCATCTTGTAACCCACATAGAAAGGCAAAGAAACCAAGGCTTCAGGAAATGGATATCCAAGCAATTACCTCCACACTGATTTTCTAATTCTTGCCCAAAAGTGCTTTCCATGAACCATGGGGACTTGGGAAGCGGAAGCTGCTGTATGCAGAAGGCTGGATATAAAAATAATACCACAAAGTCCCCTGTGAAATCAGTACATTGTCAAAAGAGCTTCACCACCCCCTTACCTCTGTAGGGAAGGGTGACGCCTTCCCAATAGAGAGAACTTCTTTTAGAGTTCTAAAATACTTTGTATATGTTGTTATTTTTGTTGTTGGGTGCTGTCTTAGTTATCTAGTGCTGCTATTACAGAAATACCACAAGTGGATAGCTTTAAGAAAGATAAATTTATTCTCTCACAGTCTAGGAGGCTAGAAGTCCGAATTCAGGGTGCCAGCTCCAGGGGAAGACTCTCTCTCTGTCGGCTCTGGGGGAAGGTCCTTGTCATCAATCTTCTCCAGTTGAGGAGTTTCTTAATACCATAACCCTGGGTCTAAAGGACGTGCTTTTCTCCTGGCTCTTGTTTCTTGGTGGTATGAGTTCTCCCATCTCTCTGCTCTCTTCTCTCTTTTATATCTCACAGGAGATTGACTTAAGACAACCTAATCTTATAGGTTGAGTTCTGCCTCATTAACATAACTACCACTAATCTTACCTCATTAACATCATAGAGGTAGGATTTACAACACATAGGAAAATCATATCAGATGAAAAAATGGTGAACAATCACACAATACTGGGAATCATGGATCAGCCAAGCTGACACACAGATTTTTGGGGGAAACAATTCAATGCATAACAGGTACCCTCTAGTTGATTCTGACTCATAGTGAGTCTCTTAACCTTTGTGCCACTAGGGCTCCTTACTTTGTATATACCTTTGTTATATTTACCTAATTTTGTGTATAATCACTTATCTCTTTGTCTTCACTAGACTGAAGTTTTGACAGGGTGGGAACTGAGTTTATTCATCAAGGGCCTGCTGCATGTTTTGTGTTTGGTACAAATGCTTGGTAGATGAATGAATGAACCGCATACTGTAGGGTGGTGTTTCAAAATCAGAAGAGTATGCATTTTAGTGTCATGGATTCACATGAATCCAACCACATTCACAAAAAGATTGCCACAGGTGGTGGTGGTGCTGGTTGTTGTTAGTTGCTGTTGAGTTGGCCCCAACTCATCGTGACTTCATTATAACAGAACAAAACATTGCCTAGTCCTGCCCCATCTTCACAATCATTGCTACGCTTGAGTCCATTGTTGCAGCTACTGTGTATTTTGAGTGTCTTCTAACATAAGGAGCTCATCCTCCAGCACTATATTGGACAATATTCTGCTGTGATCCATTGGGTTTTCATTGGCTAATTTTCAGAAGTAGATCCCCAGAATTTTCTTCCTAGTCTCTCTTAGTCTGGAAGCTCTGCTGAAATCTTTCCACCATGGGTGACCCTGATAGTATTTGAAATACAGGTAGAATAGCCTCTAGCATGATAGCAACATGCAAGCCACCACGATATAACAAACAGATGAGTGATGGTGCCGTAGGTTAGGAGTACTTTATACTCATGGAACAGAGAAAAGAAAAGTCATCTCTCCGAAGCACGTTAGCTATAGATTTCCTTAGAGTGGCCCTTATCTTAGAGAAAGGAATGCATTTCTCTCTACTTGCCAGAGAAGCTTATTCAAGAAGTCTGCAAGCATGCTTTGAGCAACTACTGTGTGCACAGTGCTGTTTGGGCACTACAAGAATAGCACAATGACAGCAACTCAATTATTTCTGTCACTTAGATCTTACCAAGAGATAAACACGTAGATTGCTAATGCTACCTTAAGAATGAAATGAGCATTGAACTGTGAAAAAACGTGAAAAGGAGAGAGAGATAAGAAGTGTGGTGCTGTGAATTGCTTTTATATGGCCCTTCTAACCATGGTCTTGTAACTCCCACAAAATGACTGGGACTATGCAAATAAGGTGATTATGGCCCTCCAAGGGGATTGGACAACCTGCTAATGCAAATAAGGTATATGGAACCCTAACGAGGGAACTGGTCAGTTTTGCCATCCCTCTAAGCTTAAAATAAGCCAATCCTAGAGGCTGAGGGGGGACCTCACTACCATCAAGACAAACAGCCAGGAACGGATTGTGTCCTTCGGATCCAGGGTCCCTGTACTGAGAACATCCTAGACCTAGGAGGCAGGCAGAGCTGTAGCAGCAGAGACAGTAAGAAGTAGCAACAGAGAAGCAGTGGCAAGCACATTAGAGTCTAAGAGGCAGCAGAACCAGGAGACTGACACGAGACAGAGCAATGGGCTTCCTGATCCACAGAGAGAGAGCTGAGCATCTTTGGGCAGGAGGCTTCCTGGTGGACTGGGGTGTCTCCAGGCTCTTATTGGCAAAGCTAAAGAGTTTTGTAACATTTACCTGAGCAGCAGCCTAGGCCGAGAGCCAGGGTTCAGGCTGAGAGTGAGGGCCCTGTGGCAGCAACTAAAAAGAAACTGTCCTGATCGAACAACTGTATCCTGAGTTACTCTTGTTACTTTCAAGCTGGTCCTGACCCTGAATTGTAACCTGTTACTTCCCTAATAAACCCCATAATCTTGAGTATGGCCTGTGAGTTCTGTGTGGCTATTCAACAAATTATTGAGCCCAGCAGATAAGCAGAAAGTGCCATAGGAGGGACAGCTGGTGTAAGAATTAGTAAAAAGGTTGGAGAGTGGAGGTATGGCTGACTTCCACTTCACAGGAATTAGCTTTGGACTGATCTCAATCTTAATTGTCTCTCCTCCCCCTGAAGTTAGACGAAGAGGTCTGACACCCAGCCATTTTTACAGGCGGTCATGGATGCCATCTCGTCAGAGGAAAGTTGAAGCTCTGAACCAGAGATGTGGCAATGGGATTGGAATAGAATGAGATATTTCAGAAAATCACCAATTGATTTTAGAGAATGACTGGGTTAAAACGTGGCGAGTTGAAGATGGCTTCAAAATATGTAGCTAACAGAACTGAGGAGATTCTTGAGAACTTTCCTCAGGGTATATGTGAAACATAGGAGAAGCTTTCCAAGGAGATTATTCCTGGGTAAATTTGACATTTGGGATGCTTAGGAGTCACACTAAATCTATGTGTGTGTGCCTTTTTTTATTTTTGCTCATTTAAAAATCTTGAATTCATGAGGACGGTGGGTTGAACTGAGTGACTCACCTCCAAAGAATAGAGTATGGAAAAGGACATACAGTTTTATAGTGGAGAAACCTGGTACACTATATGAGACAGATGATCAAGATTAACATCATCAGTGACGCCATGTTGCTATCATGTACCCCTAACATGATGTCATAAGAAGGATACTTCCTTCCTGTGGTAATCTTTCCCCAAACCCATAAACACAGTCTAATCACGGAAAAACATCAGACAAATCCAAGCTGAGGGGCTTTCTTCAAAATATCTGACCAGTACTCAAAACCCTCAGTATTATTAAAACACACACACACACACACACACACACACACACACACACACAGGAAAGTCTGAGAAACTGTCACAGAACACAAGAGACTAAGGACACAAGATGACTAAATGCAATGCAGTACCTTAAATGAGATGCTGGAACAGAAAAAGGACATCAGTGGAAAAACTGATGAAATCAAAATAAAGTCTGGAGTTAATAACAAGGTAACAATGTTGATTTATTAGTTTTGATAAATGTACAAATGTAATATAAGATGATAACATTAGAAGACACTGACTAGGTTTAGATTGATGAGATTTTCCTATGTTTTGAAAGTTGGGACTGTGTGATGTAATGATAATATCGTTAACAATAATAGCGATCCAAATTTTTAAAGCACTTTCACCTATGTTGACTCATAAACACAATCCATTTCAGTCCGGTGGATTCCAAATCATAGCCACCCTATAGGACAGAGTAGAATTGCTTCATAGGGTTTCCAAGGCTGTAATCTTTATGGACGCCTACTGCCACATCTTTCTCCCACTGAGTGGCTGGTGGATTTGAAGCTCTGACCTTTCGGTTAGCAGCCAAGCTGCTTACCCAGGGCTCCTTTGCTGACTCATAATGGGACAATATTATGAAGCTGGTAGAGCAGGTATTTTTATGCTCATTTTATAAATGAAGAAACAGTGGCTCCAAGCTGAATTTACCCAAGATAGGAATTGTCAGTGTCTTGGGTTTAAACCATGGTCTTATGACTTCAGATCCCGTGTTTAATTTTTTACTTTTACCAAGTGTTAGAAATACAGGCCAATGAATATATGTGTAAGTGTAGATGGGAATGGGAAACGGCACAAGAAACGTGGTATGTGTGCGAGAGGGGCCTGAAGAATTTGAAATCACAATCAAGTTTCAATTGAAATGGAAACTAAAACAAGAGAGAAGGTATCTTCAAAATTTAAGAATAACTAACGAGTTGACCTGTTCTCTGAAGTTCACAGATTTGATTTTTGTTTCTCTTCCACCTGCCTCTCTAGCCTTATGAATTAATGCTAATTTCTCAATAAAAACAAAGCAACCTAATTATCATAGTTTTTCCTTGTTTCCAAAATTATTAGTCTTTGGAGCCCCTAAACCACATTTAATATTCTTTTCCTTCCTCTGGCCCCACCATCACACATTTCTCAAGCTGACACATAAACCATGTGGATAAGAAATTTCTGTTATGGCAATTCTGCTCACATACTTGATATGATATTTTTCCTTATTTAATTTTCCTTGTCCTGATTAAAATAATTGTACCAATAGCCATTAATAGGGAGCACATACACATAATATTACCTTCTTATAATTTAGAAATAGCAATAATCTATAACACTAATTCTGTACATCTGCTATCACCCTTTCAGTCTAATTTATTTTTCCAGCAGCATAAAGCAGAAAATAAACCATGTACAGGGCTCCATTTTGCCTTAAAATATGTTCTTAAAGATGAACTAATTATACTATTATCTCAGATTAAGATTTCAAAGGCAGAACTTCGTGCGGATACTCATGATCATCTACACTCCAAGATGAATGTTTAAAAGCACAAGGTGGAAATCTGTCCTAAAATGTGGTCTTTTGGTGTTGATTCTGCAGCCTGAGGAGCTATCCCTATGCTTTGCTGCCACCTTGGCAAACTGGAAGGATTTACAAGGGAATTCTGCACAGGACAGGCTGGAAATCAGCTTTCGAACTGCTTCCTTGGCTGGCTGGCTTCGCTCTGAGATGGGTTTAAAATGGTTATTACCGAGTCTGATTCCCGTTGGCTGGTAGGTTGCAGAGAGAAATTCGAACATCCACTTGGTGGAGAAACACCGTTTCTCTTTTGAAAAAATAACCCAGTTTCAGCAAGGTACATGTGTTACCCTCCGAATGATTTTTAAAGACTCAGTCTTTCTTCCTTTATTTAGTCCGGAATGGAGACGGGTAAAGAAGGAATCGGTTGAGGATGTTCGAGTGTGGATCTGAGTTTGTACTCTGGGTGACGTCCTAACTCATTTGGGTGTGACGGTGACAGCAGTTTTCTCTGGTCTAAGCTTCCATTCCGCGTCTGGGAAATGACTTGCCTCCAACTCCAGCTAACTTCTTGGGAGTCCAGAGCACTTGGTGGAAGCTGCTTACAAAATGCAAAGCGTATGAGCGGCCAAGGCGGAGGCTCCTGACTTCTCTATTTAATCTCTTCCAAAGGAGCTGGGGAATGTTGGGGACTAAAATCTAGGCGCTTAAAGCTGACCTGCTGTTTTCAGTGTTGGCACTCAGATATTTTTCTGCATCGTCATTCTCGTTTATTTTCCTGTTTATTCCATTCTAAGGCTCTGTGCGTTGCGTCTCTTTTACATCCCATTTCCCACCATTCACATCCCAAACTCCCTCAACCCCTCCCCCCACAACCAATCTCGCCTAGTCCTGTCTTGGTTATTTGAATATGTGGTCAGTTGGCTTACCGGGGCAAGGGGTGCGTGGGTAGGAGGAAGCTTTCCTTGCGGTTTCCTTTAAATTTGGCGCGGGTGGGTGGATGCCCTCCCCAGTTCATCCGGCACACGCAGTGCAGTTAAAGCCAGAGTTAGAATGAACGCAGAGTTCCCAATCTTCAAAGCTCGGCTAAGAAAGGAAATCGGATGGGGAAAGGGGGAGTAAAGAAGTAAAATAAAAACCAACTTCGCGGGCAACTTCAATAAATCCGGTAACTGCCGGCAAAAAATAGATTCCGAGAGCTGGGTCTGGTCGGGATAAAACGCTAGGACTCCTTCCCATCCCTAAGTCTGGCGCTGGAAGCCCGCCACTGGCATCTTGCCACGCAAGTGCCCCCAGTCAACAACACACCCACTGGAAAACGCACAGGAACAAAGCTCTTACCCCGGGAGCCGCCGCCTGCGGTTTTCTAGTTGGTTTCAGCTTCTCCGGGGAGTGTAGGGCGCACACAGGGTTAAGTTAGTTCCCTCCCTGGTAGGAGGGAAAGCAGGGGGAGGGGAAGAGCGGCAAACTGTCTCTAGCTGGGTACCTTGTAGTTGTACGTTCGAAACCTGTCGCCGTCACTTGCGAGTTTGGCATATTCCATTGTCATCGCGGAGGAACGAGCCCTCGGAGATAACATCAGCGGCCTCAATCTTCGCGCCCAGGCGCTGCGAGGCTTCTGCCGAGGGCGCGCTCTCGCCCTCTGTTCCGGGGGTGAAGCAGAGGCAAGGCGGCAGCTCCGCACTCGCCGCCGTGTCCACTGAACCTGGGACCGGGGTGGCAGTTCTCAACGATGGGCAGCAGGGACCTCGGCGGCGATCCCTAAAACAATACCATGCCCCGGAAGCCCCGCTACTGCCTTGCCAGCTTCTTCCCTTTCCACCTCCCCGACCCGGTGGGATTCGGATGAGTCGACTGCGAGGAGACGCGGCCGCCAGGTAAAGGGGCTGCTGTGCCAGGTGAAGTTTCTCAGTAACCACTCGAGCCGCAGCTCCGGGCGCACGGAGTGGTCTCTTAGGGGGATTTTTTTTTGAACCAGCGGGGTGGTTATCGGGGTGGGGTGCTTTAGGTTTTTTTTTTTTTCACCCGGGGAGAGAATAGAGAATAGGGGGCTTAGCAATCCCCTGACTTTAGGGACATCTATTTGTAGGTAAAAATCCACTTCCTCCAAAGAGTTTTGTAACTGAGCTCTGAGTAATAATGCAAATTTGTTTGCCTGGTAAAAGCAGCGATCTTAAATTGGGGTTCCCAGGGCTCCTACGCTCTCCAGAATCCAGCCTCTCACTTACTTCCCCAGACTGAATCTGTTAACTTCCACGAGTATCTCCCCCCCACAACACCCGCCCCCCATCTGCTCTTAATGTCACCGGCGTTATTACCAAGCGATTGCATCTAAAGCCCTCCCGCCCGCAATCCGGGATCAATTAGCCGCTAAAATGAGGCTGGTGCTAGCTCGTTTTCCTTCGAGTTCAGGATTTGCTTTTCTCTCAACCCAAGCGTCTCTCCCGACCTGCTGGCCCTCCCTTGGCTGGCCAGCACTGACTCGGGTCAGGTCGCCTTGCTGGCTCGCCTGCGGGAGCCGCGGGGGCACAGAGAGTGCAGGAGGCTGAGCAGGGATCGCTTTCCCTGCGCAGGGTGTGTAGGCTGCGGGAAGGGGCGGGGGGGATAACGCCCACAGGCGTGGAGTGCCTGGGCAAGGCGACCGCGAGGGTGGCAAGAGCAGAGCCTGGCCAGCTGTCACCGCGTCTCCGCGGGCGCTGGGAAATGCCTGGAAAAATCCCTCCGCCGCGCTGACCAGTCCCAGGCTCCCCCTCCGCGCTTTCAGCGCCGGCGCGGTGGTTTCTCTTCTGTAATCACAGCCAAGATCAAGGTTGCGCAGCTGAGGTTGGGGCGCTCCCCAGGGGAAGGGAGCCAGATGGGAAGAGGGTAACTGGGGCGACTGGACCCACACTTGGTGCCCGGAAAACTCCAGAAGCACGCTGAGCTCGAGCCTGCGGCGGCTGCTAGTGAGAGCTGAGGCGACCGCAGCTGTCGTCTCTGGCGCTTTGCTTCTAAAACATCCCAGCAAGATGGCCCTTACTGTTTGCCCCTTCGGATCAGCGTCCCAGTCGAGTCCCCTCCCTATATATTTGTCACACACCGAGTCTGGGGAGGGGACGTTCTATGTGTATGTAAGTCAAAGCATACTCCTACCCATCTTTGCATAATGCAACAGGAGCAGCGACTCGCGCGCACGAATCTGGGAAGTGTGTGCGTGTGTGTTCCTATGTGTGTGTGTGTGCGCGCGCGCTTGAACGCGTGTGAACCCGTGTGCCAGCATGCGTCTCCGCGCGGGCTGCATCTGGGTGGATCTGTGCGTGGCTTGTGTTTGGGAGGCATATCGGGCGTTTCTCCAAGTCGTTTTAACATGACTTCGGCACTCAAATACGTGAAGGCGGTAGACACAACAGGGATGAGAAGGAAATAAAAACAATCGGAGAAGTGGTGCCAAGTAACACAGGCTTTGAACTAAGGACCAGGAGTGCTGTCGCACCAGCGGCGCGTCCGGAAATCATCCCAATCCGGGTGCGGGCACCGCCCCTGCCTACCTCTTCTGTCCCGAGAGCTGTGCGGATCCCTTGGGAGTGGGTCCTGGGCTACTTTCAAGCTCGCCGGTTGCTTCTGGCGTGGCCCCACCGACCGCGTGTTTCGGCGCAGCCCAGCACTTGGTGAGGGCTCGCTCTCCCTCTTCTGTTCAGATTCAGCCTCTCTCCGGACTTGTTAAAGCATGACAGCAACTTACTGTAGGCAGGAAGAGCGGCATGCAAATGAGAGGAGAAATC
>NW_004444188.1:1543750-1620835 GCF_000243295.1 Trichechus manatus latirostris
CCCCCCCCCCCACCCCACCAAGAAAGAGACGTGCACCTGGTTTTCTTACAACATTACTCTTTAACCTTTGCAAACAGATTGCGAAGTGGAAACGTTGCTTGCATACAAACGTTGCCTGTATGCTTCTTTAGCCGTCGAGCCTGCTTCCAAAGTCTTTGAAGGGCTGAATCTGGGTGCCCACTGCAATCTATCAGGAAATTACACAACTCTCTTCCGAGTAGCCATTGTGGAGGGAGAAAATAGGGTATTTAAAATAATCACATTTAACTTTGAATTATTTTCCCAATTAAAGTTAATTTAAGAAGGTCTGGGGTTCCGGAAACTAGTGATAGAGTGGTGGGCACATCACGAAGGCCGCCTGCGTTTGAAATAACGCCATCTTGGTTGAGAGGCTTGTTGTATTTTTACCCCAGTCTCACGTTTTGATCATTTCTCAGTATCAACGTAAAAGATCCTCCCGATTGGAAGTACAACACTGGACAGCAGGGGAGAAATCGACCTTCAGCGCTCAGATGGTGGCAGCATCCCTAAGAGATGGGAAGGGGGTGCAGGGTAGAGTGAGACGAAAAGGATGCGAAGTCAGGATGGGATCTGCGGTGTTCGCCCTGGCGCTCTGCAACTCTCTTCAGCGAAGACAGGGTTAAAAGCCGAGACTGACTTTGCCTCTTGGAAAGCTTTGGGTTGCAGCCGCGCCTCCCAAGCATTCTTTAAACCAGAAATGTGGGAGGGACTCTGGGAGGGAGGGTGGAAAGGAGAGAGAGGAAGAGGGCTCGAGGAGGGGAGCGCGCCAGAGCGCGAGGGACGGAGGGAGAGGAGGAGCGCGGGAGCAGCGGAGGCGATCTCGCGAATTCATTACTGTAAACATCTCCCGGGGGTGTCAGGCGGGTGGGGGGGTGGGGGCCGCAGCGCCTACATTAGCCCGGCCGCGGCGGATAGAGGCAGCAGTGTGATCGCAGCAGTCTGAAGACCCGCGCCTGGCCGGCTAGGACTTGGAGCAAGCCCCGCGCCAGCCCTCGCGCAGCTCCGCGCAGTACCGCACCCCGGGCTCAGCGCGGTCCGCACACACGCGGCTGAGGCCCACCCGCGCGGCTTTCCGGCCGCCCCTCGGGGTCCTCCACCGCCGCTCCCAAGAGCCCCGGCGCCGCGTGCCGCGAGCCGCCGCCTTCCGGTTCGCCCTCCTCCTTTCGGGGCTCCGTGGCTTGGACGAGGCGGAGAGGGGAGGCTGAGGAGGAGAAGAGGTGGGGGCCGCGGGGGCCGCAACCGAGAGAGAGTGGCATGCCCGAGCCCTGGAGGCGGAGGTGGCGGAGGACGGGGGAAGACGATGCCGCGACTCCGTAGGGGAGGAAGACGAGAGCGAGCGAGGCGAGTGGGGCGCCCGGACGCCGGCCGGCTGCGGGGAGGCGCGCACCTCTCTGAGGCTTCGGCCACCGCACCCCCGCCCCCCGACGCTGCGGGCGACAGAGCCCTGCTCCGGCTGCCGCCGCCGCCGCCACCGCCTCCACCCGGAGGACTAAGCAAAAGTTTGGATCTGGGGGAGGGCGCTGCGCTGAGCGGAATTACCACCAAGGCTGGAAGGAGACCTCCAGAACCTTCTCAGGTAACGCGCATCCCCAGCCCTCTTCCTCCAGTCACTGCCACTTGGCTCCTGCTCCCTCCCTACGCCTTTACCGGCTCTCGATCCGGGCAGAAAGTAACGGGGAGGCGAAGTTCAAGATCCCGGGGACGTGTTTCGAGCGTCGGCAGATCGATAGTCACGTTAGAGGAGAGCCTTGGCGCTTCTCTGCGCCCCTTGGGCAGCTGTGCGGGGAGGCGGATCCCATGGGAATGGATGAGAGCCCTCGGCCCCAGTTGGTGCTTCATCCCGTAGCTCTTTGGAAATTTGAAATGTGGATTCTGGGGCTTTTAGTATTGTTCAGTTCTGGAAAATGATGCATGAATTTCACTCATCCACACCCTCATCCTCTCACTCCCTCACTCCTACTTAGGGTATCTTAAAAATGACTTGTACCCACTCCCACTCGCCCACCCCGTTTAACTGGTCCAGGAGAGTAACTCTGACGATGAAAATTGCAGGCAAAGGGGAACAATTATCTTTCCTTCGTTTGACATCCCCAGAGTCCTGCGTCCCTCCAGTCACCTTTTGGCGTCATAAAATAGGAACTTAAGAAATCGTATTTTCCTTGAAGGGTAAGATGAAACGTGTTAGCCATGGTAACGTGAATTTGCAATGAATATGTGTGTGTGTAGGTGCCAATTTTTTCCTCGGTGGCCTGATGCACCGTGGTGTGGGGGAAGTGAGTGGCCGCACGTGCTCAGTAAGGAGGTGGCAGCGGAGAGAACATGGTCACGTTTTCCCAAACAGTAGCAGCCTTACTTAGGGTAACTGGGAAAATAGCTGCTGCTTCTCATCCTGAGAGCAAAAAGATTTCAGCTCTAACCCCCTGCAACCTCCTTCCCCCCAGGTGCGTTTTCAGTTTAGAAGCAGCTCAGCGTTTACTGCTGCTATCATATTTATTATGATCATTATTTATTCACTTAGAATCTCCTCGTGCCATCTCTTGTGAATGGAAATCAGTTTTCAAAAGCTTTTGATTAATTTTAGTGGAGGGAATTTCTTGTTAAACCTTACATAAAGCTAATAAAGTGCAAGGTACAAATCCGTGTAAATGCGCGCGCAGGAGTGCAAGGTGCTGATTAGATTTCTTTACGTGCTGCATTTGCTATGCAAAGCCTCTTCTAAATGAGAGCTATTGCTCCCCACTCAGCTGGGAGGCTCTTTAATCACACAGGGTTTCAGGGAGCTTTAGGGCATGTCCACGTGCTCACAGGCTTATTGCTAAATTTATTATGCCTAACTTCTCCCAGCCAAAAGCTATTACGAAGACTACCTTCCATATCAGGACCGATATTGTCTGTGGACTTAACCGATACGACCTTATTAAATCGCCAATAAAAGGCTCCCCTAAACATTTCGAGGTAAATAAAACACAAGTTGTTTGTCCAGGGATATATTTGGCGGAGCCCTGGTGGCGCAGTGGTTAAAGCGCTTGGCTGCTAACCGAAGGTCGACATGTTCGAACCCACCAGCCGCGCCACGGGAGAAAGATGTGGCAGTCTGCTTCCGTGAAGATTTACAGCCTTGGAAACCCTATGGGGCAGTTCTCCTCTGTCCTGTAGTGTCGCTATGAGTCGGAACTGACTCTACTGCAATGGGTTTTTTTGGTTTGTTTGTTTTATGTGTGGTGGTGGCAGTAGGAATGTAAAATTTTTGGTGAATATCTGTCAGTGTTAGAACTGGACTACTTTTTTCTTTAATCACCAAGCAGCATGAGCCAGATGCATGTGATCAACATACAGGCCGACATATTAGAAGAGAATCAATCTTGGGGTAATATGCATGCCGTAAAAAGTTGCTTATTTCTCCACAGTGTTATTGCTGCTTTCATATAACTTTTCTCCCTTTCTTCCCTCGAAAGCACCGGAGAAGGGTTAAACCATTTAAGGGCTTTTTAATAATCGTGGGTGACAGTGCAGCATCATACTGTCATGTTGAGTTGTAAATATCTGTGACTGGAGGAGGTTGGAAGATGAAATTTCAAACATTATTCCATGTCTCTGCCAGTATGTACAAGAAATTGTAAAAAAAGAAATTGAGTTGGCTGTACTGTAGCAGACCTATTACAAATCTATCATGGAAGGAATGCTGGTTTTAAAAAAAAAATGCCACGTCTTAACACTTCAGTAGTTTCATTGCAGTTTCAGAAATTCCAGGGGATGCTTTTAACAGAAGAAAGTAGATTCCTAAATGACACCGTGCTGGGCTGCCCTAGGTCCCCAAGGCAGTCAAGATTTTTCCTGTATGCTGGGTTTCAGATGATGTGATCTTATCCGAGTTTGACTTTGCCCGGCTGGATCTAATTTGAACATCTTCTGATGCTGGTTACATTTATATTCTGGCCTGCTGGAGAGTTTGATTTAGGATTTAGACATATCTCCCTAAAGCAACCTTACATCTTCCCAGTGTGAAGCTGTGGTTTTAAGAAAGTCTCAAGTATGTACAAGTCCAGAAGCCTCATTCTGTAGTGACCCTGTGTGAACATCTAATCGAGTTTGACTTTTCAGCTTTGTGTTTTACAAGGGAGAATTGCTGCTTCTGCAGTCGGCAGTGTCTGAAGTTAAAAAACAGCAAGGGTGTCGACCTGCTCTTGGTTTTGGTCTGTTTAGAAGATTAGAAAAAGGTCAAGGTGAAAGAGTATGTATATATTTTTTTCCATTCAGGTCAGACCATGCTGGGTAATAATCTTTTGGTATCGTTACTTTAATTTCAATTCAAGTTCATTTTTCACTAGATTACTTTAATAACTTTGTGGTTTCTGCCACAGTGATTCAAATTCAGTCCATTAGTGACCTCTATCTGCGAGAAGTGAGTACTCATTGTTTTTCCTCTTCCTCATCAGAGCCTACAGATTATGTGGAGGGAAGACCTCACCAGGTCCATAGCTCTTTCTGAAAATTTACATTTTCTACCTCTACTTTTGTAATACAGAGTACAGTATGGGTAATGATATTTAACAGCAGTAATAAAAATGTTATGGGCTAATAGAGAGGCTACTAGATGGTTGTTCTATATAGCATTGGCAATATAAGCAACATAAAACACCAGTGCTATCCATTTCCAATAAAAGGATTGGACAGTCAGACAAATGTTTTGAGATTCACGATGCTATTGAGTGTAAGTGAAATTTTATTGTCCTTAAGTGCTTACATAACAAGGGAAACTCGAGACCAGCTCAGAACATGTATGTGGTAACGAGACTTCATGGTAGCAGTGTGTGTATGTCTTTAAATTCAGCTGTTCTTCTACTGTGAACTTATGGTACAGATCAGACTAGGTGGGGTGTGATAAGGGTGTCTATAAACAGATGGTCCCTTTTAAGGAGACTTTTAAAATCCGATTCCTAATCCAGCTTCGTCTTCTGAGGGTTTTCAAATAGAAATTTCAATTTCAGTTGATTATTTTAATGGTAATTGTAGACAGAGTTTACTAAATTTCTTAGGTGGGTGGATACCATTATCTGACATTTTCCAGATGGTTTTTCATCTGGTGGTATTTGGGGATATGGAATTTTTAGGAGGTTTTTCTTTCTTTTCCCTTGGGCAAGTTTTATGCAAAAGACATTTTTTTAGACCAATTATTATTATTATTAAAGTAGAACAACCATTATTATATCCCAGCCAACTTCCTTACCTTTCCCAACCCTCCAGATTGCTTTGCTTTTGTGAAATCACATTTTCCATTTAAAACTCCATGTTGGGGCTAGGAGTAGAACTTTCAGTATCTTTTTACTCCCTTCAGCAATAAATGGTCTCCAATTAAGTGCCTTTTTATAGGGCAACAAACACACACATACCCACGAAGAACCATTTTAAGACAGAGATTCTTTTCAAGGTTTGAAAAATGTTTCTTTTTAAAGAGCTATGACACAAATATTGTAATAAAAATATCCTATGCTCAGATGAGTACAGAGACTTACTTTAGTTGCCTGGAACAGTAAAACACTGTATTAGCAAAATAATCAGTGGTATTTTCAGTAGATGGTCAAAATCTGTTAGAACCTTCATGGCTTTTTTTTTTTTTTCCCCCTTGGTGATTTTTACATCTACCAGTCTTTTTGGTTTTCTTTGATTCCTTCTACTCTGGCTCTTTGAAGTGATTCAGAATTACACAGTAGCTACTTTTTTTAAGGGAAATTCATCATGTTATGTTCAGGATTCCAGAAGAGTTAATGATGCAGAAAGTCCTGTAAAACATCTTTCTAAAAGAAGTCCTTCTCTTGCAGGCTTCCCACCTACTGGCCTCCTGTCCCATTTGCAGTGAATTGGAACTCCGTTATTTATTTATTTTTCAGATACCACCTCTAACTTAATTTAATGTGGGATGTGTTCCTGCAGAAGGAGGCCGCGCCATGTGTCCTGAGTCGCCTGAACAAAGCTGTGTCATTGTTAAACGGATCTGTAATAAGGGAAGGTCAAAGAATATATCCTTGTATAATTTGGGGAGTCAAAAGGCCACATTCATGATTCTTGAACACTGGTCAATTATCCCACTGATATGAAGTAAGGGCATACTTTTTTTTTTTTTCTGGCAGTTTAGTGGTTAAAGACTTCAGCCACTTTTTTGAAGCATTCATAAAATAAATCTCTGGTGCTAACCATTAAGTGCTCATTAGAACTGAGCTGTTTTTCGCACTTTCTTCCCAGGTTGCTTTTAAGAGAATGTGCGAGAAACTTGGCAAAAGGTCTTCTGTTCCCCTCAGTTCACAAGTCATGTGTTAAATTTCAGTTCTCTTTATTAGCGCTTTCAAGACACAGATAAAAGAATCTCCCTGGTGAACCTTTAAGAACCTGAGGGCTTTTGGATTTAAATCCACCAAAAAATATCAGGTCCCAGAATTCAGAGATGTTATTAAGCCTCAGAACACTAAAACCACCTTCAGTAGAGAGTAAACGAACAGTGGCTACTAAGATCAGCTCACAAATATACTGTCCATTGAAGTCAACAGAGGTCATGTGACTGAATGGAAAACATTAGACTCATATCAGTCCTGAAATAGGTTCACGTGCTCGTGTCACTCTTAGCCCCAGCTGCCTGTGGGCGTCACTTTCATGAAAATCCAGTGTCACAATAGCCTCAAAAAAGCCTAGAGAAAGGAAATAAGGCAGGGAATAGTAATAGTCATCACATATATTGAATAAAAAGGATGCAGAGCTGAAGGAAGTGAGTTAGATTAGCAAAGCCATAGAGGTTCCATTGAGTTCTTTTTAAGCTCTGAGAGATGAAATTGATTTAAAAACACATTCATAGTTAGCATTTATCCCCCTCCCCCTTACATTTTCTTAGTTCTCAGAGATAAGATTCCGTTTATTCCTCCCAACTACCCCTGTGACATGATACAAGGAAGCTCTATCCACTTGCCGTCAGATGGATTAACTGGAGCCAGAAGGAAGTTCAAGGCTACCTAAAGTTACACAGAGTTCTCCCTTAAACTGTTTGGCTTTATACAAAAAGATGAACATTATATTTTATTACTTGGAAGTTTAATTCTCCAGATCCAGTTTAGAACTTTCATTTTTTAATGAACCCACCCCAAAACATTAGACTTGTTTTTTTAATTAAAATAGTAAAAAAAAAAAAAAAAAGCAATCATATAAATATTTAGATTTAAAATGATAGCATTTCACTCTTTTTCCAATATTCCAAAAAACCCAAAACCAAACCCAATGCCGTTGAGTTGATTCCGACCCTATAGGACAGAGTAGAACTGCCCTGTAGAGTTTCCAAGGCTGTAATCTTTATGGAAGCAGACTGCTACATCTTTCTCCCGTGGAACAGCTGCTGGGGCCAAACTATTGACCTCTTGGTTAGCAGCCGAGCGCCTAACCACTGCTCCTCCAGGGTTCCCTTTTTCCGATATGGCAGAAGTATAATTTTATGCTGTAGACATTTGGGATCTTAACTCTGGTGGTAAGTGAGCAATAGGGAGGGATATTTAGAGGAAGGAAAAGGTGTATTTATATAAAGAAAGCCTGCATTCTTAAACCTACATCCTTACTAAATTTAGAGTCTTGTACGAATTGCTTAATCTCCTGGAGACTCAATTTCCACTCTGCAGAGTTCTATAGGGTCAAATAATATTAATATGTGTGAAAAATACCTTGATAACAGTACAGTGTTATACGTGCATAAAGAGGTAGTCTTCAAATTGATAACACTTATCACCAGATGATTGTCTTGTGCTAGGACTGTGCTAGGTTTTATATAAATAAAATGGTAACCAAGTCTTGAGTACCCTGCCCTTCAAGAGCTTTTGCCCTTATGGGTACTGTCACTGGATTATTGCCCAATTAGTATGGTGTCTGTGGCCCCATGTATAGTTTCTTCTGTACATTTTACAGTGAGTTATTATGTTTTGTGAGTTTACTCTATTTTGAAGCATGTCTTCTTTTCAAGGATCAAGGGTAAATTAAGGCCTGTTGGGTGGAAAGGACAAGTTCTCCTTCCTTGACAGCTTGGCTTGATGTTGGAAACTGAATTTATCACAAATGGATTCCATTTGGGTATCTTTTTTGGAAGAGACCCATTCACTGAAATAAGATCTTTTCCCCTTTTGGCTGTTTATGCTTTAGCCATCCAAGTTATCTTTTGTGAAAACACAGTCATTAATAGAATATACGATGATATTTTTTATTTTTGTTTTGCAAAATAAGGCAGGCTAATGCTAACGTCTTTTTTTTCAGTAGTTTGGCAAACCTCCTGAGCCTATTACCAGTGAATGGAAAGAACCCATTTTATTACATGTCACACATGCCCCCATGCTTGGCCTTGTTTTGACATTGTTAGTGTCCCAGAGCTCTTGTGGCGCATTTCTTTACAAGTTATTTCTCCATATTTTATGCAGTTCTATTTTTGCAATTGTTGGATCTGCGATGCTTTTAATTTTACATGTTCCAAGAGTGAGCATGTTTATTTCACTTTCCAAATTTGTATATAGTTCAAAAACCAAAACCAAATCCGTTGCAGTTCGATCGATTTCAACTCATAGCGACTCTATAGGCTGGGTAGATCTGCCCCATAGGGTTTCCAAGGAGCGGCTGTGGATTCAAACTGCCAACCTTTTGATTAGCAGCCGAGATCTTAACCACTGCACTATCAGGGCTCTTGTATATACTTCGGCCTTTGGAAAGGTTAATTCTTAAATGTTTTAGGGTTGCTTAGTTGAAACCTGCAGAAAACATGCATGTATGAAGAGTAAATGGTTAGATGGTGATTCTTGCTCAGAATGAAGTATTTCCATAAGCATTTTGAATGTATGTAATGGTCTGTATTTAACAGTGTTCTTTTTATTGTCTGATTTACTGTTTTCCAGAGTTCTGATACTTGCGTTTTTAACAGTTGATTAGTATTTTAGTAATACATTGTAAAGAACCTAGTCACAGAAATATATTTTAACATGAAAAATTATTAGCATTGTTTGGCAAAATTAATCTGAGTATCTTGGTTTCTGGCAGTGCTGAATCATGTAATATCTAAAGAAAGAAAATGTTTGCTACGACTCTAGAGAGTTCTACTTATAAAAAATATGAGAAGAATGTGTAGGTATATTCATGGGAGTGAGCATGTGTTTCTGTGTATCTCTGAAATACACAAACAATTCTAAGTTCTAGATACTATGGGGTAGGGGGGACTATTATATTCTAAAGCTAGGTAGTGCTAATTTATCACATGTGTCCCTAATATAATAGAATAATGAGATAACCCAAATAAATTTTAACTGCTAATTTTCTTTTCCAAATAGGTCTTAAGGAAACCATAAATAAAGAAATCACAAAATGCAATCAGGAAATATATTTTTGCATGAACGGCTTGATATCCATGAAGAAGATCTTTTACTTGTAGAGGCAGAAGGCATATATCAAATGATGATGAAAGCAGATTCATTCATTCAGTAGACAGTTGTTAGCACTGACCATGTACCAGGCATAGAGTAGGACTAGAGAGACAAAGATAGGTAATAGAAGGTCTCTCTGGTTGGGGCCATACAGGTTGCTGGGGAAGTGGAAGCACAAAACCTAATTTCATTGCAGTTTTTTACACAATTGAAGACAGTACAGTCAACATGGATAAGTGTGTTAGAAATTGTGTCTACTTCTGAAAAGATTACAGCCTTGGAAACCCTCTGGGGCAGTTCTGCTCTGTCCTGTAGGGTAGCCATGACTCGAAATCGACTCCACGGCACACAACAACAGGGAAAAGAGCTTTGTGCCTGGGGAAGGATATTCCTGAGTCTGAATGGCTGGCTCTGCCACCTATTCATTTTGTAAGCTTCGCCAAATTTTTAAATGTGCTTTAGTCTTTGTTTCCATAAGTATAAAATGGGGATTATAACTTCTGCTCACAAAGCTGTTCTGAAAATTAAGTGAGATTATGCTATAAAATGTCTGTGTGTTCTGGCACATAATAGAGGTTTAATAAATGCTGACAGCTGATCCTTCTCCCTCCAAAATGATATGATTCCATTATGCTACTTTCACCTACAAATACTTTTTTTTTTCCATTTCTCTGGAAACGCAAGGAAAGGTTGTGACCCCTTGAACTACTTCATTAACACTAACACGATGCAGCCTCTTCTGCAAAGTAAAATGTCATTATTGATGCTTGTAAGAGAGCATGAGAAGGAAAGCAAAGATAATAAGCTCATAGCTAGCTGTGAATAGCATAGGTTGATGGTGTTGGAGGGGACAGAGGGAAGGAGAGGGAAGGAAATAAGGACATGTCTTGGTTTGGGGAACCAGAATGTTGTGTCAGTCGGGTCCTGCCCAACTTCATGAGTTCCTTTTTTGTTCATTGAGAGTATATAGCCTTTGGCAGTTGAAGTGAGTGTCTACACATGTCCCCCATTCGTTGCCATTTACCCTTTCACCAATGGCTGATGCCTCCAGCTTGCAACAAGTCCTGTGTCTAGACTTTGACATTGGGCACAGTGAGCTGTGGTTGTTATGTCTTTGCAACTGTTCAGAGATTTTTTTTTTTTTAATTGTTGTAGTTTAAATGAAGTTTACATTTCAAGTTAGTCGCCCATACAAAAATTTATACATGCATTGTTATGTGACCCTAATTGTTCTCCCATACTGTGACAGCACACTCCTCCTTTCCACCCCAGATTTCCCTATGTCCATTAACCAGCTCCTGACCCTTTCTGCCTTCCCATCTCACCTCCGGACAGAAGCTGCTCGTTTAGTCTCTTGTATCTACTTGAGTTAAGAGGCACAATCCTCACGAGTATCACTTTGTGTCCCACACTCCAGTCCAATCCCTGTCTGAAGAGTTGGCCTTGGAAATTGTTTTATTTCTGGGCTGCTAGAGAATCCAGGGGCCATGCTCTCCGGGGTCGTTCAGAGATTTTTATCAGAATAAATTTTAAGCTCTTGATTCACACAATTCATCTCAACACTATTGTAGAAAATTAACATGTAAATTACACCTTCTCCTCACTTATCGACTATCTTGTTATCTGACATTTCGCATTTATGACAATAGTAAAAAAATCTACTATCGACTTTTTTGCACATTAACGATGTACATCTGGCAATAGTGAATGCCGAGTTGTGAAGAGAGAGTAACGCTGGCTTTGATGGTTAAGGTTATGTGTCAAGTTTGCTGGGCCATGATTCTCAGTGGTTTGGCAGTTATGCAGTGATGCAGGTTAGCAGTTAGGTAACAATGTAGTTTTCCTCCATTTTGTGATCTGATGTGGTCATCCTCCATTTTCCCATAACACTGATTCTGTATAATGGCCTGGTCTTTGGAACTTAACCATGCTGATAAGTAAGGAGAGGGTGTATTGTTGTGCTTATACAATGCTTTTTCTCTACATATGGAATGATTATACCTTGCTTGTATGATAATAAATGTTAGAATAAGAATGATGATATTGGGTTATCAGTTCATTGTGGACATATTTCCTTCAGAAAGTTTGCTGAGTAATTTTCAACTAATTTAAGTAAAAGAGCTTCTTATCTACAGCAGATACTTCTGAACAGATACAGTGCTCAAAGGTCAAAAAGACAAGACCCTGAGGTTATTTTTCACTTATCATTATAATTACACATATACGTGCTATAATTTCTACTATAATTTCTACATTCTATGCAACAATTGAGATTTGGTTCTTCTGTTCTCAGTGAACACTACGAATCTGGTAATTTCTTGATGAAAGAAAGTTACATTTAACAAGATGTTAGGCATGCCCGAAACCTCCAATTCATGTAACATGAAGTTTTTTCTGCTAAAATCACATAATACATAAAGTGTTTTATATATATATGTATATCTGTATTTCATCTATATATTAAGCCAAAAGTTTTAATATATACGAGTTATATATATTTATGTATATATAATCATATGTCACTTAATCTCTGCTATACGTTCTGTGAAGTAGGATGTTATGTGATTTGGATGTTGTGTGAACATGCCTAAATTGCAAGCAATACCTTTTGCTGATTTCCACCTTCAAGTTGTTTAATAACCTTTTGTTTCACTTCCAAATCAACACTTCTTTGCCTCTTGCTGCTGTGAATTTCTCAGTGGAAATTTCAAACCTCCAGGGTCCTCAAATGTTCCACTTGCAACTCTCTTCTACTTCTCAGAATAAATAGGTGCCGTGAAACCAACAATTGCATAAATTTCCTCTAGTTACAGTGAAAGAGATGCAGTTACTCCTGCCTTAGGCCAGTTTCTTAACCTGTACTCTAAATCCCAACTCCTCTCATCCGCAGAGGTAATTTACACTATAAAGGAGAGACTAGAAAATAGCAGGTGCCAAGATTTGCGTGGACACTATGTCAGTAAATGCAACAGATACTTTTTTTTTTCCTATTGCTTGACCTTTCAGCAGCATTTAAAAGTGCATATTTGAAAAAAAATCATGAATCTTCACCTATCATTGTGACTTCTCAAGCTTTTAAATGTTTGCCTACCTCTATTTACTCTGGGAGGAGCCCTGGTGGCACAGTGGTTGAAGCTCTGGCTGCTAACCCACCAGCTGCTCCGCGGGAGAAAGATGTGGCAGTCTGCGTCCGTAAAGATTCACAGGCTTGGAAACCCTATGGGGCGGTTCTGCTCTGTCCTGTAAAGTAGCTGTGAGTCGGAATCTACTCGAGGGTAGTGGGTTTGTTTTGTTTTTTGTTTTATTTTCTGTGGTATGGGACCACAGATATATACGCAGTCGAACATTGTCCAAACAGATGTTTTACAGTGCATGACTGTATAATTGAATTGGAGCGCAAAGAAGCAGGCACTAGAGTGTATTTTTTAAGCTGTTAACATCTTAGTAATTTCTGCGTCAATGTTCAACCGAGCATGAAACAATAAGGCCTTGTTTTGCTACTTTAAAACATGTAAGAGGGATTAGCATTCTTTGAGAATGTTTTTATTTTTTTAAATTTATTTACTTTTACCCAAATAGGTAAGAAACAAGTTTGATAGTGCTGACAGCAATGGAATTTAAAACTCAGTTCTAATAATCTCTTGAGTACCAAAGGAATGCAAGGCAGACATCCGTTTGAGTCACAAGCTTGTAACTGGAGGATTTGACAAAGTTTAGTCCTTACGATGTGCCAGGCACCATGCTAACTTTTGTGCTGGGCATTTGGGATACACTGTCAAACAAAACCTCATTCCTGTTCGTAAAGAAATCTCATGGGCTGGCCTAAAGTCACCCTTTTCCATACTTGGCTCATTCACCCAAATTAACTGGAGTGGGAGGGGCAGAGCTGGTTAAAAATACAGGTTCCTGGGACCTGTGCCTAGAGATTCTGATTCATTAAGTCTGGGCTGAAGCCTGGGAAAGTGGAGTCTTAAAAAGCTCCAGGATTGGAGATCCATGACTTAGGTAATTTTTAGAAATTTTTATGATCCAGAGATTCAGTGGTTTTATAATCATCTGATTTATAGTCACTTGTGAATTCCTGAGAGTATTTTGTGTGTATGTGTGTATTGCTCAGTTTAACCCAGCTCTTCCAGGAAAGAATCTTTAGAAGGGCCAGATATCAGGGTACGCTCAGTTTTGGTTGCCACAGTCTCCTGCCTGGTCTCTCCACCAACAGTCTCCCCTAAGCCATTGTACCATGTTGTTCTTTGTGTACCCAGTGTTAATTTCCTGAAAAAAAAACAAATCACATCATATTCCCTTAGTTGCCTACCTCTTGGATTTCACCTGTCCCTGTGGATAAAGCCCATCCAAACTAGTGATCATGACACTTGAGAGCCATGAAAATCTGAATCTCAAAGCCTTGCTTAGGCCTTCTTCCCAGGTACCCTTCCTCTATACCCCTGTTCCAGGGTGGTAAGGCATGGATGGCCCTCTCGCTATTTCGCCGTTCCCTTGCAGTTTACCTTTTACATAGAATATCACATGCTTATCTACCTTTGACAACTCTTCTTTTCCTTTAAGAGTCACCCACACAAAGGTTGCCTTCACTCCCAGTCGAAACGCATCACACGTCTCTCTGGGTTTCTATAGCATTTTGTTTGTGGCTTTACTCATTCCCTGTTCTAGTTCCCTGTTCATGCTGTATTGTGACTTGTCTGTGAACATGTCCGTCTCTCATTAGACTCCAAGAACTTCGACTTATTCATTCCATCTCCTAAGTGAATAATACGTGAACTTAAGTTCTCAGTTGAACAATAGTGTCCAATGTACCGGGTTCTGCATAAATATAATTGAATAAATAAATATGTAATTATGCTGGCCAACCCTGGAAGATAAGATCTTTATAATTCAACCAGAGACTACTTTTTCAGGAGTGCTTTTCATTCCCATAGATTGACTGCCCCAGTGGAAAATAAATAAATAAAACCACCCCTTTTCTGCCTTACTCTGAGCGTGTTTGTCAGGCGAATGCCTGCTGGTTAACCCGACCCTGATCATCATCAGAATCTCAGAACCACACGAGGCAATTCAGATGCCACACTGGATAGATCTGTTTAAAGACAAAAAATAATTTTGTTTGATGATACATCTTTTGTGGCTCTTCGTAAAACTATCAATTAACATTTCATGACGAGTGGGACACGTATGGCACACTTAAACATTTTTTGCCTCTCTTATGTCTTGGGATGCTAGTGTTCGCCTTACAGAACATACTGGCATCTGGCGGGGACACGTAAACCAGCTCATAACTGAAGAAACCTTCAGTAGCGCCCGATCGCGGTGTTTAGAGGGTATTGAATGAGGGGGTGCATCCTGGAGGTGTGAACGTGTGAAACTCTTTTCTTTTTTGGCTTTTGTACAGCAAGATGAGCCTTGTAAGCATGTGTCTGGTTTCCGGTATGTCATTTGGAAGTTGTGGTTTGGTGATGATGTAATTTTCAAGTGAATAACTTATTTTCAGGCACAATACCGTATCTTCACACAAATCGTGTATGCCTCCTACATTTATTTGACAGCCGCTCCTCACCCCGCAAGGTGTTTTTTTAAGCGTGCTCTGCTAATTTTTGTTTACAGCACCATGGAACAACAGGGGCACATGTGACCAGCTTTCCTTCAAGCTCGCGCTGCTTAGGCAACTTATTGTGGACTGGGAACTCAAAAGAATAAGAAGACCCTCCTTTCTTGTGAAGCACAAGCCAGGAATAAGTGAGGTGCCAAATGATTTATGGCTCTGACAGGTTGGACAGCATTTGCCTGCCAAGGGATCTAGAAGGCGATGCAGAGAAAGCAGCACCAAGAAGAAGGAGACTCGAATAATAATCATGTGCAGCCATTTCAGGGTGCCTTTATGTGTTACCTCAGGTTTGCCAAAGTTTCACACAATAAATTTGCTAAGAACAAATGATTTTTCTCATGGCTCATCACACCTATCCTACCTCCAGAGTTCAGGGGGACATATGTCTGTCACGTAATATTTATTACCTAACAGAATTTTAACAGCATTCAGTTATTCAGTATGTGTTCCATTACTGAAAAACCTTCTATCAACCAAATCTAACAAACATAAAATAATTTGGTCATTTAAGTAGATGTTGATGCAGATGGGATTTTCCATGTAGAGAGCGAGATTTAACTCATAGCATTAACTTTGTGCATCTTTCCTGGCATAGTTAAAGAGATAAAAACACAGAGCGTGTGACAAATTTGTGCATTTGATCTCTTCTTAAAATTTGTGCCTTTATTTTTTTATTTTATAATAGGCACATCATTTCCTGATGGAGTTATCTGAGGAGCCAGGGCCCTCCAGAGAGCAGAAAAGAAGACTAGAAATAACTCCATAATTTCTCTGTCTCTACAAAGCAGCTGTTCATCTTACTCTTTATAATTTGCACATTTAACACAGCAAAGAGCATGTGAAGGTTACAATAAATCCTAAACTTTCTTAGTTTGATGTGATGGTGTCGGTTGCAGACATTGGACTTTTTAAGTTCTTCTTGTTGACCGAAAGACAGTTCTAATAATGATTTGCTACTTTCATGGTGGATTATGGATTGATGGATAGAGATGATATGTGTGCATGTGGTGTGTGTGTGTCTGTGTGTGTGCGCGCGCACACACTTGTATTCCTTCCCCCCCTTTTTTTTTTCAGCAGAATTTTCTGTGAGTACAAAGAGAAGAAGGTGGTACATATTTTGGTATGGTTCTTCCTTGGCCATTGGTCCTCTCTGGGTCTGTCTGTTGGAGATACTGTCCATGCCAGCAGGAAACACAGGGGATGACACCCTAGATGATTTTTGATAAGTCACCCCCTTTTATATAAGGGACTTATGACATCATCCTAGAAGATCTTACAGTGATAATTTATAGGAGTGTTTAGAAGCATTTGTTTTCCTGATTTGTGAATCACACTGACCGTCAGCATTCCACATTCTCATACAGGGGGTTAATAGCAATAATAATGGCATTGATTATAGGTAAGGTTTATTTAGAGTGCTGCTTATGCAATTCATGTATCTTATCCCCATTTAAATCTTGAAACCTTGTGAAGTACATTCTGTTGATTAATATTGCTAGTAACCCCATTTTACACAAATGGAAACTGAAGTGGAGAGAGTTGCCTCATGATGTTTATGATATTTTATAGTTATTGTTAATTGCATTTATAGGATAGCTGAGCACTGGGTAGTTTCCAAAACCAACTCTGAATTTATTTGCCCATACCTAGCTTAAAAATCAAACTCAGAGGGGCTTTCTCATTATCCAATGGGTATAAATGATGGACTATTAACCATGGTCCAAGGTTCCATAGTTGACTTTTCTAATAGATGACTGTCATTATTTGTCTTGGCCATTTTTAGTTGAAAACGATTCTTGGGCCTCAATGTATTTCTGTAAAATGGAATAGTGGCGGATCACTAATTTGAAAATAACGCCTGGCAACTTTGCGCATTTTCAGTGCCAACGAAAGTCTTTGAATAAGTGCCCAGTGGTTAAGGGCTGCATTTATTGTAGAGAACACTCTCCATCCTTTTCCGTGACACTTTTACCAGCACTACTGATAAATAGTTAAATAGATTGATTTGAAACTCACCTCTTTTTCCCTGTGGAGGTGATAATGGACGATGGAATGACCAAAGGGCGGATAATAGCATAAAGCCAGTAGCCTCTGAGAGAGCCTGGGAATAATGGAGAATCGACTGTGTTATAAATAGGTCAGATTCTCTGCTTTTCTAAATCTATGTAATTGCTTAGGTAGTAGACTTTTATTGGGTGAAAAAGTGACCCAGAGATGGGCTGGAAACGGCTTGTTCCACATTGATAATTTGAAACGAAGCACAGTATGTGCTTGCAGGTCTTCATCCTGTGAAGTTGATTGTTGACTGTCCCTCCCTTTTTGCACTTTGTGCTGATGCACTTATCTCAGCATTTGTAAAACTTTTTTTTTTTTTTTTAATTCTGTGATTGTTATGTGGGACCTTCTGTTAATTGTCCATGCTAAAACCAAAACCAAACCTGTTGCCATTGAGTCGATTCCGACTCATAGCGACCCTATAAGACAGAGTAGAACTGCCCCATAGGGTTTCCAAGGAGCGGCTGGTGGATTCGAACTGCCGACCCTTTGGTTAGCAGCCGTAACTCACAATAGCTCTCAAACACTGCGCCACCAGGGCTCCTTTGTCTATTACTGGTATTATCTAAATCACATGATCCTTTTTTAAATTCCTTTACTTCCCTCTGGGGAGCTAGACCTTGGCTACTGTCATTGCTATGCTCTTTTATAACTGTATTTCCCAGTTACTGTCCAGCTGATTCCAATTCAGGGCGACCTTCTGTGTTGCAGAGTAGAACTTTGCTCCATAGTGTTATCATGGCTATAACCTTTTGGAAGCAGAACACCAGGACTGTCTTCCGAGGTGTCTCTGGGAGGGTTCCAATCACCAACCTTTTGGTTAGTAGCCATGCGCTTAACTGTTTGTGCCACCCAGGTTGGCAATTCGATCCCACACAGAAGCATCTTAGAAGAAAGACCTGGCGATCTGCTTCTGAAAGGTCACAGCCATGAAAACTGTATGGAGTGTAATTCTCCTCTGCACACGTGGGGTCCGCCATGAGTCGGAATTGACAGGACAGTATCTGGTTTTTTTGCTTTTGTGACCACATACCCATTATCTGTCATGAGTCAACTGCAGATAGGCGACAGAGGATTAAAAAGGTTGAATTTCTGACTTGGATCCATCTAGATGGGCTGATGAAGGAGTTATTTTTGGAAGCAGATCCTATTCAGGTGTGGTAGCAGTTTCGTGAATGGCTCAACAACCCGCCACATGAAAACATAAGCTGTGTTTGACCCTCTGGTGAATTCTATGGTATTTCTCTCTCTGACAGTGGGAGTCTAGCTGAATTGCATGGAACCAAAACATTTGCTACCTGCAGCTGCTTCTGAGAAATGAGTAGGCCTTGTGAAAGAGACCTGAACATACCAGTGTCGGTGCTACTAGACGTGGCTGCCTGGTTGTCTGGGCCACACGCGTTTGGAAAAGATAGCCTTTGGCTTGGTGTCGATCTTCCCTCCCTACACTGAGTGCTGAACTCCCCTGGATTTTCTACTGGAATTAAGTGTCATTAGGTTCTCAAATGAGCCAACCATTCTCAACAGAGTCCCATATCTGCTTAGTTCACATTTGTTTCTAGATTGAGAGATGCTGCCCAGACCCACTATTTTGTGTCATCTTTGATTACTCCCTGTCACACATCTTCTTCTGTTCCATCACAAGTGTTATGCATCCTTAAAATATCTGTCCTTCATGCCCCTTATTTTGCTTCCACCGTGACTGTCGTAGTTAAGCCTATTTTATATGTCTCTCTCCTTTCATCTTCTTTCCTCTGACCTACACACTGTGGTCATGTTCCTCTTCATCATTCCTGTGCTGATGATATTATTCTCCATTATATGTAGGATCAAGTCTAAACTCCTGAGTTTGACATTAAAGGCTCTTCTCTCTGAAGCTTTCTCCAATAAAGTTAATCTTTCCTTCTTGGGAATTGAATTTGGACTGTGCCCTACCTCTGTCTTTGTAGGTGTCTCACTGTGTTCTAAAATTTCACAGAGTGCTTTGTTTCACCCAGAATAAAGGTAATGCCCAATAAATGTTTGAGGCGCCGAACTGAATTCAGAGATCTCGCCCTAACCAACCTCTGTGAAACCTCCAGTACAAGTCTGTGTCTACCCCTGTATCTTTTGTTTCACATTGGATTTCAAATATTGAGAAAATTAATATTAACAGAGTTACACAAATAACTCTAATGTATATGAGTTTTAATTATAGAAGCTTCCTTTGTTCCCTAGGTAGAATACTTTTTCAAAGCAGTGCAGTCTCTCGCTTTGAAAACAGGAAGGTAGAACATTCCAAAAGCATCATGAGTCCTCTGTTTATATTTGTAAAACCTGGCTCGTTCCCGGCCTCTAGGCAAGAGCAAATAGAAATAATCAAAGGCATTAGAACTTGATTACATTGAATTGGATTCTTATAACTGAGGCTTGATAGCCAAAATTAGTGGTGTGGTAGTTAATATTGAAAGGGATGCTTGTGAGATTGCAAAACCGTAGACTCCAGCCTGCTGGGATCTTTGAAGACATCTGTCTTTTGAAAAATACAACAATCACATGCTTTTCATTATCTCCGTAACTGCATTCTTTTAAAAGGGAGCTGTATGAAAGCATAGGGTAGCCATGGACTTTGGATTCAGACAGACCCAGAGTTGAATCCTGGTTTCACCTGTGCCAGCTAGGATAACCTGAGCATGCCTTCATCTTTGTGCTTATTTCCTCATTCTTCCATAGAGACAAAATAATACTCATTGCATAGGGTCACTGAGACAGATAGATTATGTGATGTCTCGCACACATTAAGTACAAGTAAGTGTGTTTGTGTCCTCTTTGCCCCCCATAAGGTCCTTCCAATTTGAAATTGTATGAATGTTATGGCTTATGAATAGGATCCCTCGTGGCACAGTGGTTAAGCACTTGGCTGCTAACTGGAAGGTTGGCAGTTTGAACCCGGTCGCTCCATGGGAGGAAGATGTGGCAGTCTGCTTCCGTAAAGATTACAGCCTTGCAAACCCCATAGGGCAGTTCTGCTGTGTCTTATAGGGTCACTATGAGTTGGACTCACCTGAACGGCAAGGTTTTTTGTTTTTTTTTCTGGGCAGGGGAAGGGGGACTTATAAATAGTGAGAGAGCCCTGGTGGAGCAGTGGTTTATTGCTTGGCTGCTAACCAAAAAAGGTCAGCAGTTCAAATCCACCAGCCGCTCCTTGGAAACCCTATGGGGTAGTTCTACTCTGCCCAATGCTATGAGTTGGAACCGACTTGATGGCAACGGGCTTGGTTTTTTATAAATAGTGATTTGTTTCTGCATGGATTGGGCAATTCTAAGACGATACTGTTTCCCAAAAGGATCTCTCTGTGGGGCCTCAGTGCATCTTGCCCATTATCTTTATAAGGATATCTAATTCCGGGGTCTAGAAGAGGATGTGATACCCTAGAAACAGTCGTCACTCTTTCTCAGTTGGGACACTTGCTGCTGAAGAACTTTTATAATCGTTTCTGGGTAAAAAAGAAATCTTTTCAGTAGTCTTATCACCTCAAAAACAGCGGGGATCATGGATTATTAGAAAGGAATTACCCCAAGAAAATGCTCTTAAAAACAGTTGCCTATAGAGGAGTCTGGTTTATCAACAGGCAAAAAACAAAAAGAATTTTTTCTACTCAATTTCAGCTTGTCACTATAAACATAAGAATAGCAATGTTCAAAATATATTCTGTGGGGACAATGCCGTGAATGTTTCTATTAGGTGGAATTCTCAAGTAAGAGCTTTTAAGAGTGGACATTTACTCTTCAAGAACCCGAGGGAATGTCGAGGAGGAAAGAGGTAAACAACAAAAGGAGAGCCTTTACAAAGAGCGAAGCAAAAAGGGCGAATCAAGTCAATGAATTCATTGCAGACCACATCGTGGAAAACGTGAAATGATATAAGAACATTACATTGAGCATGAATGACCAATGTAATTATAATAGACTGATGACTGTGTTTTTCTCTTTCTACATATTATTAGTGTCATCCAGACTTGTGAAGGTGTTTTTCATATCAAATTCCCACAATCATGCAAAATTATACTTATAGACTTCAATTTCTGGTGCTTGGATAGCAAAGCGAGTGCTGTTTTAGCCTCTAACTAGATTTTAGTTTAAAGGCTCCTCCAAAATGCAGAAACATAGCGTTTGAAGATAAAGGAGGCTCTATAAAGGCAATTTTCTCCCATCAAAAAGAGATTCGAATTTACACTTAGTTTTTTTTTTTTTTTCTTTATGTGAAAGGAAGATTGATCTTCTATAACATGCTTTGAAAATCTGGAAGGGACTCAAGGGGAAAAATTGTAGCATTTCCTTTATTAGTTAGTGGTCTTTAAAATAACAAGAAATAACAATTGTCATGGTTTAGCTTAAATTTGGTCTGCTTATGACAGGTGTGCAAGCAAGCTTCCATGCGTTTCATTGCTAAGTCAGTAATGGAATTTCTGTGAAAATATATGGCAGATACGTTCCTTAGGAAAGAAAAAGTATTTAGATAATTTGTTATCCTTTATGTTACACTTATAAATAATAAAATTCTGACAATAATACCTAGTTTCATTTGGTTGGTAGTTTACATTTTATTTCTGACCTCATCTTTTTACCAGAACTGCTAACAAGAAGTAAAATTGAAGGAATTTAAAGTTTAGGTCTTGTTTTCCTTCTTTCTTCAGCATTAAGAGCATGTTGTTGATGGAGGGATGGTAGTTGGATATCTGAAATGTAATAAAGAGGACCATTTGATCATGTTAATTGATAGAAGAAATGGGCAAGATGGGAAAGGTTAGGATACGAGGATGTAAAGTTTAGGATTGGGACATACATTCTGCTGGTAGAAATAACCTTCTAGAATCTCTTTTTCTGTGTACAGTAGCTCTTACCAACTTTACCAATGGGTATTTTTGGGGAATTCATTAAAAAAAAAAGAAATATTTGATGCTTTGTGTCACTCCAGGATTTGATTCTTTAAAAAAGCCCAAATGATAGCAGTCGGCTCCAGTGTCACTCCAGCTTGTCCTGTTTAGTAAGAGGGAATGGGAGGGGCCGTACCTTGTGGTCCTTGGCACACCCAAACATGACCCCATGCAAATGGAAGTTCACGCACGGCATAGTTGTTCCGTGTTGGAATTAGGCGGGCTTGGCTTTGAATCCCAGCTCTACTACTACCAGCTGGGAAACCATGGGCAAATCATAAAATCTGTCTAGGTCTCTTCTCTAAAATGAAGATAGTACTATTTACTGTATAGAGTTCTTTTAAAAATTATATGGAAAGAGCTATTCAGAGTACTGAGAAACGTCTTAGTATATTGTTGTTGGTATTTTATGTGTTTGGCTAATTAACACTGTGTCCTAAGTTCTGGAGTAAATGGATATATGCATGGAATGGGTGAATATGTATAGGTGTTCTGCCCCGAAATACCTAAAAGATTCATTTTATTTAAGATTGTAAAGGACTCTAATGGGATAACTGAAAATAACTTTACAATTTAATTATTTCTAGAGAAGAAGTACAGCTGTGCAGTGAGAAACTTGAATGTGAGGACCATTTTACATAATCCTTTCTATTTTTGTAACTCATTATATTTATTAAAGTTTTCATTTTGGTTATCTCATTTTACTTTCATATCTCATATAGTAGGTAGGGCATGTGTAATTATTCCTATTTCAGAGATTTCCAGAGAGGAAAATGAAATGCTGAAGGTCATGCCCCTCTGTGTTTTGTGTAGCTATGTATGAAATAGGCATCTCTTCAACAATTGATTCCGTTAATTGAGTTACCCAAGTAGTGTGAGGTAGTCAAAAGATAATAGGCTCGTGGACTCCTAGGAGGACTGAGTTCTGCTTTCTGTGCCGCCTTTAAAACGTGATTGACTTCTGTCAAATTTCTTAACCTTCTTGTGCTGTAGTTTCTTCATGTGTTGAAGGCTGGGCAGTTCCAGAAATTCTTTAATTCTCAGTATCTGGGGAGCTGGCTTTAGTGGTTAAGAGCTTGGCTCTAGATGTACTCTGTTTGGACCTGTAACTTCCTTCAGTATTCACAGCTCTGTCACCCTGGCAAGGTACTTAACCTGTATAAGCCTCACTTTTCTCATCTGTACAGTGGACACAGTAGTAACAAAACCACCTCAAAGAGTTGCCATGAGGATTCAGTGAGTAATCCACTGAAGCGTTTAGCATAGTGCTTAGCACATGTCTTAATCAAAAAAGGTAAGTATCACAGATGTTTTCAGAAAGCAATCTACCCTAACCTGTCTCTGTATTACTAGCCCCACAGCCTAACTCCTGCTTTTCAAAGCTCCCCAAGGACAGAACAATCAGAATTAAGCCTGGAACATTCCACAGGCCTCTTCGAAGAGAGAAATGGTCCCTCTAGGAGCTCAGCAAATGTTTGAAGATGATAATGTTGATGAATCTGTCATAGCTTGGGGTTTCCTGGTGCAGACAGGTAAGACACAGAGCCCGCTTCGTTTATGGCAGGATTTGGAGGACTGACTGTGGAATCTTTGATGTGAAGGAGCTGCTCCTGACATTCTTCCAAGAGGCCTAAGCTGCTGTAGCAAATGAGTCCTGTTGCTCACATATCTGATGCTTCTGCAACTGCATTAAGTCTCTGCAGAATTTACCAGCTTGACCTCCAGGATGTAGCTTTAGAAGATTGCAGGGATAATGGTATTGTTTAATGCGGTGCTCAGCATATGACTCTCCCATTAAAATTTAACTGAGCTTTTCGTGAAGTAGACGTTCGGGCATAACAGATGCCACGAATAAAGCAGGAAATACTTAGAGAGTAGCCACCATCCACTTATTCATCCTTTGATTTTGATTTGGGTAGGATTGGATGGGTATCCATATTAGTCAGCGTTACGGAATGCACACCTGACTCTTCTTTGCAGCATTCAGACAAAGAGAATGGATTTAGTGGACTTGTTAGAATACAAGCAGGGTATTCAGTAGTGGACAACTTTGAAATGCCTGTCCCTAAGTAAGCCACATGCTTTCTCTCTCTCTGGGGGGCTATGCCCCTGGGATCACTCAAGGTCAGTTTTTCTGTTGAACTAAGACGATTGGCTTCATACTTGTATACCCAGATCCCAGCATTGATTGCGTATATAGTAGGGATTCAGCAAATGTTTGTGCAAAGAAGGAATGAAGGAGAGAGGAGGAGGAAAAGAAAGACTGATAGAAGGAGGAGGAAGATTTCAACTTATTGCCAATAAAGCAAAAATCCATTACCACCGAGTCGATTCTGACTCATGGCAACCCCATGTGTCACAGAGTAAAAATGCCCTGTAGGGTTTTCTTGGTTGTAATCTTTACAGAAGCAGATCACCAAGCCTTTCTTCTATGGCACCGCTGAGTGGGTTTGAACCGCCAACCTTGAGGTTAGTAGTCCAGTGCAAACTGTTTGTGCCACCAGAGGGCTTACTTCCAATATGTGATTATAATTTTTATTTTTAGTTGTTTTACTGAATTGTAATTTTGTAAGAAAAAATAGAACCTTTTTGTGCTATTGAAGAAATAATATAACTGAGGAGTTTTGGGGTGCATTAAAACCCATCTCTCCCTGTTTACTCTACATACTTGTCCAAACTACTATAGAAACAAAATAGATTCAGTTTTCTATTCATTGGTTTATAGGGTAGGGTAGATACATGTCGGTTTAAGTTGCAAAGAAAATCTTATTGGGAATATATAGCAAAGCCGGTCTTCTCATTTCATTCTCATGTAAAAAAAAAAGGGGAAAACCTTTTTTTCAAAGAGCTTAACTTATTACACACTGCAGAACATCCTATATATTTAAGTAAAAATATTCATGATTGAAGCAGCAATCAATAAGTGTTTGTTGAAGTCCCAAATAACAGAAAGTGCTAAGTATTAGTTTAGTGGTCTTGCTGAGGGATTTAACAAACTGTCGTCTTGCAGAAAATATCCTAGAAGGTAAATATTTGTCAGGAGGCATCCTGGGCTGCAGATACATTTCCTACATAGTATAGTGTGCCTAGGAATTCTCAGTGGTGCAAATAGTTAATGTACTAAGCTGCTAACAGATGGGTTGGAGGTTCGAGTCTACCTAGAGAAGCCTCAGAAGAATGGCCTGGTGAGCTACTTCCAAAAAATCAGCCATTGAAAACCCTATGGAGTACGAATCTATTCTAATACACATAGGGTAGCCGTGAGTCTGAATTGTCTATATGACAACTGGTTTATTTTCTTATGTGCTATATTTTCCAGCACATTTCCCAGCATACCTAAGAAATACTAATCCAGGCTATACAACATGTTCATTTTTTTTTAAGATTACTAATGACCTTCGAATTACTCTGAGGCTGTCTCAGACCTTTCCCATCACTCCTGTGCAGTTTGTGTACCTGTATTGACTCCTTGGTTTCTTGCCTGCTCTGAAACCTGACGTTCCAGTTAAAGCTGACAAAGAATTCAACTTACCTGACCGGTCAGGAGAATCCCTCTCCTTAAGGTTGTCTTATTTGTACTTGACTCATTGTTTGTAAATTTAGTTCATTGACCTTGACCAAAACAATGAGTCCTGTGAGTATCAGTGCTGTGTTTAACCTGAACTGAGGAACTGTTACCTCTCTTCAGCTACTCCTTTCTGAGTGTGAAAATCAAGAGTCCCTGCTGTGAATCTCAAAAATCCTGTCATCCCTGCCTGGTTAAGAGAGCGGCTCACTGTCGTCACTGCACTATGCTTGACTCTGAGACCCCTTTTCCCTGTGGCCTAACGTAGTTTTCTCTCCTGCAGAGTCAGATGTGGCTCTCTATCACATGCCGGTGCCACAGACCCTCATTCCTTGGGTATTCATCGAGTTCCTGCTGCTGTCGAGCCTTGTGTCAGAGTAGAACTGTGCTCCATAGGGTTTTCAGTGATGGATTTTTCAAAAGTAGATTTTCAGACCTTTCTTCCGAGGCACCTCTGGGTGGACCTTGAGTCTTCATCCTTTTGGTTAGCAGCTAAGTGTGTTAACTGTTTGTATCACCCAGAGAATCCTGGGTATGCATCATACCCTGCCAAATGCATTAATATGGATTAAAGACCTGTAACATCATCTAATAATGCCTGTCTAATGGGATAGGCATCATTCTGCTAATGTAATTTTGGTCCTTGGAGACTTAGAATGCAAGTTAGAAATTTGATTTTACTCCTGTGTAAAAGCTATCTTTATTGGAAGGGAGAAAGGGAGGATCCAATGTGGCAAAGTATTGAAGGTTAGCTTCTCACCTCCAGTTTCACAGTAGATTCAGATCCTGACTTCAGGGTCCAAAGAAGGTTAGTAACTACAACACTCTTGCTGTTCATTCAGAAATGAACTAGTCAGCATGTCAGAATACGCTCAGATTTCTAGAGATGCTACAGGTCAGCATAATAACTTTTTCTCCTTTTCTGAAGTCTTAAGATAAATCTAGTAAGGAGAGAAGAAAACTGGAAGCAAACTATTAAAAACTAGAAATGAACGTTAACAGCTTCAAGGACTAGAAGGAAAAATAAACACCAAGATGTATACAAGTTTCTATTTTGTTGCACTGAAATGTTAGTACAATTTGGAGAGAAGTCATATAATTAAGAAATTTACAATTAAGTTGGTAAATTGCGTTCTGTGAATATAGATATTTTGTACTTACATACATACAACTTTGTGGAATGTGCAGATGATTCTCCGAAAATTAAACCAAAGCAGTAATAATAAACAGTACTATCTGAAAATTAAAGAAAAAGGAAAAGACTGTTTGTTATCTTAGAGACAACTGTGTAGATTTCATTTGCAATCTTCAGCATTCTGAGAGAATACTCACTGGGTTATTGAAAACTAAGTTTGCAGGATATGTGCATGGCACAGTAATTCACTGGTAAGAGTTTTGTTTTAGATGTTTACCTTGTCTTTTGACAGGCTCTATCCTATGTATCCAAAGGTCATGAAGAAAGATGGTGCAGGACTGGGCAGTGTTTCATTCTGTTGTTCCTTGGGTAGCCATGAGTCATAGCCAACTCCATGGCAGCTAACAACAACGGCAAGCCTACATCCCAGATACCCTGTTATGTTTCCCTAGCTTTTACCTACAATTTCCAGAAATTAGAGATAAAGTTCTGTTGCTAAAAATGTTTTCACTTTAAAACGGGCTCGTAGTCTGAGGGTGGTCTGGGACCTAACATGTTCCTGGGAGAGAAGCCATTTATAACCTAGACCTGGGTTTGATTCCTGGCCAGTGCACCTCATGTACAGCCACTACCCTTCTGTCAGTGGAGGCTTGCATGTTGCTATGACGCTGAACGGGTTTCAGTGGAGCTTCCAAACTGAGATGGACTAGGAAGAAAGGCCTGGTGATCTACTTAGGAAATCAGCCAATGAAAACCCTATGGATCATAACGATCTGATCTGCAACAGATCATGGGGATGGTGCAGGACCAGGCACTGTTTATTTCCCTTGTACATGGGGTAACCAGGAGTCAGGGCTAACTGGACTGCAGCTCACATCAACAACGTCACCGATGCTCTGCTCTGCATGAGGGCGTTTATGCCGAGAGGCACTTGTAAGTCAGACCAGACCAAGAGCCAGACTCCTGGGTTCAAACCCCATTCATTCTCTTCCACATACTCCCTTTGTTACCTTAGGGAAGTTACTTGCTTCTCTATACCTTAGTTTTCTCAGCTTGAGTGTGGAGATTATAACAATGTCAACCTTATAAATTTGCTGTGAGGATTAGAATGAGTTAATAACATATTGTGCACTCATAACAGTGTCTGATGTGTCATATGTGTGCAGTAAATATTAGCTATCATTATTAGCTATAAATAATGCTTTACCAGCACAATTTCTATACTATATGTAATTGATCTGGTAATGTTGGCTTTGTTAACACTTCCTGTTTTCTGATGTGATGAACTCAGACAACACAGACCCTCATAGGAAGCTTAAAACCATGACTAATTTCCAGTGTTCCCTTTAAAGCATTTTTTGTTAAGCAGCTACATTACTTGTTTGCAAATATTTGTTCATTTCATATTCGTAATACTACCACAGCTCCTAACAGAGTATTGTTAGGAAATAATGAAGGAATCTGCTTGAATTACTTCCTCAAGTTTACGTTATGAATGTGATGGGTTATGAGTAGGGTCCCTTATCCTGATTTTCAAAAAGGGGTTAGACTAGGTGATACCTGTAAATAGACTCAGGTAGAATATATAAAACAAAACAACAATTATTTGCAAAATGATTTTGCTTATATCACTAGTTCATATTAGAAGGAAAATGGTGCTTAGAGAAATAGTCAACCTGGGACTCTTTTCAGAAACTAAAGCAGGTGAAAGGTTTCCATACAAGAGCATCTCTTTTGATGTAAGGATAATGAGGGCTCCATATATTCTATTTTGCCCTTGGAAAAGGGCACACACACACACGTTTTAATTGGGGTTACATCAAATGTGACATTGTCATTTTGTAAGTGGAACAAGAGGCAGAGGGCTCCCATTTCTGCCAGAGTTAAATGCAAGTTCGTCATGGAGTTTGTTTTCAACCTGTAACATTTATCCATGCTAAATAAATGAGTGAGTGGAAAGAAGGAAGGAAGGAAGAAAGGGAAGAAAGAATAAACAGAAAACAAACTGCGGAGGGAGCCAGGAGCAAAAGAATGAGTCATGGGAGTAGGCAGGTGCTTAGCTGATTTAAAATGAAAAGTAAAGCATGGGCTGATGTTCCTGGATAAATGTCGATATGCATTATTAAATGAAACAGTGGTAAAATATAGACTGTCAGAAGCATTTTTCTTCTAGAGACATGGGGAGAATTGAAAATGCAGTTTGAAAGGAGAAGTCTCTCAGTGTTTCTTCAATCATTTTCTGTTTGAAGCTTTAATTACGCACAGTGCACCTTGCTACTGAATGCTTTCAGTTTAAAATCACATCACAAAAGCGAGGGGGGAGAAGCAATTGCTCAGATGAAGAGCAGCGGTAGCAGCATGGAGGTGTTTATTCACCAGAGACTTCCCATGACATGATTCCTTTCTAGATCAACATTTTGTTTTCGAAATGCTTTCGTATCATGCGTATTGGACACGCTGTTTATTTACAGTGATTACGGTGGTATTGGTATTGCTGGAGTTGACATTAACCTTTGGGAAGTAATGTATTCTGAAATAAAGCAACTAGTTATTTGCATAACCTTCACGGGATTGGGTAATGTGTACAGGGTGGCAGGTGGCTTCCTAAGGGTTTAATAATCAAAGAAGCTTGTGTTTAAAATATATTTATACTGACAAATAAATGCTCATACAAGCATATGCATACACATAGATATATGCACGTGCAAATCACACATGTACATATCTGTGAACACATGTAACTGTCATAGTTATTCATACTGAATAGAAAATTACTGTACTCAGCACATACTCTTTGACTGTGTACTCAGCCCCTGGATGACAGTGGTGCACAGAACCCAGCCCCATCCTCAGGTTGCTCATAGTCTGGTTGTGGACAGACCTTGGAGCAGGTATCACAGGCCATGATGGTGGTGGTGTGTACACAGCAGCGTGGGAGCAGGAGAGAAGTTGGACTCATTTCCTCTCTGGGATGTGGGAAGGCTCCAAGAGGAGGAGACCTTTGAGCTGATCCTTGATGGAGGAGCAGGGCTTAGCTAAGCAGTTAAGCCGAAAAAAGTATACCAGGCATAGGAGGTAATCACCTTGGGGTTAAATTTGCACTAAAATATATTAGTTCTTTTGTTTTCAGACAGATCAGATGTTCCTTGAATGCACTGTTCTCACTGCTGGGAGGAGGAAAGGGAGTCAGGGAGTGTTCTGAATCATAGATGCTCCTAATAAAGATTATGTCACACACACACACACACACACACACACACACACACACACATATGGAACCTCTGCATGCTGCAAACAGTTAGCTTGTTGGGCTGCTAACCAAAAGATTTGTAGTTCGAGTCCACCCAGAGGCACCACAAAAGAAAGGCCTAGAGATCTACTTCCAAAAAGTCAGCCATTGAAAACCCTATAGAGCACAGTTCTACTCTGACACACATGGGCTCGCCATGAGTAAGAATCGACTTGATGGCAAATGAATTTTTTTTTTAAATGTATATGCACACATACAAATATATGTATATGTGTATATATAGGGTCACTATGAGTTGGAGTTGACTCGATGGCAAGGGGTTTGGTTTTTGTTTTTTTTCATATGCACACACATAAATATATGTATACGTATATATATATACACATTATATATGCAAATGTATACACATATTTTATATATGCATATATATGCATATATACTGTGTATATATATATAGTTGTTTACCCATTGCTTTTTTTTAATCCTCGTAGCAGCTCAGCAAGTTAGATTAATATGATCTTTTCTTTTCCGGTAAGGAAACGGAGGCTCAGAGAGGTAGGATCCCTTGCTCAGGGTCCCATGGCTCAGTTTCCCTCCAGTGATGTTCTGGGGACTCACTTGTCTTCCTCCTATCTGTGCTGCCTTTGCCACCCTGAGCTCAGATCTCAGGGTAGAGGGGAGGTCTCCAGCTACAGAAGCCCTCGCTGGCCTGGGCAGCATTTAGCCCTGACTCTCCTGGGCCTGTCTCCGTCACTCTCACTTCATGTCTGATGGATGAGGCTTTTTATCTGTCTCAGGAAACACAAAGAATTTGAGCAAAAATGTTGACTTCCTGGCAGCTCTCTGCAGGAACCCCTTCCCTCCGGGAATTTAAACAATTCTCTCTTAATGCTGCTTCCTTGCCCCCTCCCCATCCCCTCCCTCCCACCACCGCTTTAAAGTGTTGCTGCCAGACATACCTGCCTGTGGGGGCTCTGACTCTACGGGGCTAGTAGATTTATTTATTGATTTGTTTGCATTTTTACTTGCGTACCACTTGTGAATTGTACCTACGGAGCTGAAACATTTTTGTTTTCCCTCATTTCAGCTATAGGTGGGAAGGTGTGAACATAACAATTAATTGAAACTAATTCTAGAATGAGGAAGCTTAAAGGAGCAAAACATCTTAACCTCTCAGATTTAGAAATACCACACCAAAAAAGATTGACTTCTAGTAAAGACAGTCTTCATCCTTAGAATCCATGCTGTGTGACCAAGAATTTGTAATAGCTTAAAAAAATGCAGTTTATAAGGAAAAATTAAAAGGTGCTATGCCATGAGTTATAAATCTGCCTGCTTTGGACTCTGATGCTTGAGGCAAATTAAAAAAAAAAAAGTGAAGAATGTTCTTTTCTCTCCTTTTTTCCTACAGTTAGATCTCTTTGACTAAGAAAAATGCAGAAGAGCAATTACTCTGTTGCTTTAATTACTCCCCTAATTATAACAGTGATAACCTTGTCACATTATCATAATTCCCCAAACAGAAAAATGCGAGCTCCAAATTGCACCAATATTTGATAATTTTAGCTTGTTATCGGCTCACTGTCAGTGCGTACAACACAGATTTTTTTTCATTACTTTTCCGTTACATATTGCATCTTTCTTTTCCTCAGAAGATGATAATTCCTTCCGTACAGTGTGTTTGCGTTCCACTGCGCCATGATTTGACTACAGCGTTTTAACCTCTCCTCACAGTTTCAGAAGCTATCTCCTAGCTGTCTGTAATTCTCCCCTGGCTGTTTGATGGTAATGGGAGCTGTGCATGTGCCCAGAGAGAGGAAGGAGCACAGCCTGGAGTAAGAAAGTAGCTATTTATCAAGGTATCTTACAATCTCAGTTTATGTTGTTGTAAAACGTTACTGTGCATGTTCTGGGAGATTATATCCACTGAAATTTTGTCAACCTTTGCCAACATACTGTAAGGAAAAAGGACAGGTATTATTCTAGTCAACTTAATTTTATTCTGCATTTCTTTGCCCTCATTTTCAAAGAGACTAACTACCAGGGATACTTGGTTAATAGTGCCATCTGTTAGGTTATGAATTGTACAGAAGGGGCCCTGGAAATATACTAGAACATTCCCAGAACCCTGGCAGGTAGGTACAAGACATCCTGTCTGTGTGGAAATACTCTCCATTATTACAGCAGATGATATTGTTGACAACTAGTAAAGTTGCAGAATGGCTGCCTAGTGTACAATGATGAAGTAGGAGTGAGATAAAATAGAAGCATGCCAGGAATTGCCCTTGTTTTAAGATGTACGATAATATAACCTTGAAAATCATTAAGTTCTATAGACAGCCCCAGCTTTTGGCAAAATTAGGAAATCGTTGTTGTCTTTGTATTTAATTCTTGTTTCTTGGCTTTAGTGCCCCTAAAATTCTAGATCTCCCATCCTCACTTCTGTGTGACACTTAAGTCACTGTATTCTATTCTGTCCTCAAGCTTCCTAGCCAATAAAACAGGCCTCAAAATAAGTTGGAGACTCATTCTCAGTGAAGTGTATATGACTGACACCAATGCTAGATGTTATGATTTTTAAAGTATTTGCATTTTAAAGCCACAAGTAAAGGCCTGAACTAAATGCAAGCAGTTTCCGGAATGGAATGTTTGGCAGCTGCTGAACAACTGGAGAAGAATGTTCATGAGAGGAGTGTTCGGCTTCTGAAAGTTCACCAAGTACCTCATGAGTTTCTTGAATCTGTCTGACTCACTCAGGTTTTCAAAAGGAGATTGCATTTTCATACAGACTTAGGAATTCCTGAAATTGAAGCCCAAAGTAACATGAATGTTATATAAAATTTGTAGTATTTCTTTGTATGATTCCTGATTTTCTGTGGAGGCAGTGTGGCAGTTGACTTTGAGTTCAAGCTCTGCACAATTTTGACTGTGTGGACCTAATGCCTGCAGGTTTCTTGACTTTCTGGAAGCTCAGCCTCCTCCTCTGTACAATGAGAATAACAGTGCTAACTCATGAGGATCAGATGACGTAAGTGTTGAATAGAATAAACCAAAAAATCAAGCCCATTGCTGTAGAGTCAATTCCAACTCATGGTGACTCCATGTGTTACAAAGTAGAACTGTTCCATAGGGTTTTCTTGGCTGTAATCTTGATGGAAGCAGATCACCAGCCCTTTCTTCCATGGTGCCACTGGTGGGTTTGAATCGCCAACCGTTAGGTTAGTAGTAGAGCACAGACCGTTTGTGCCACACTCCAGAATTTGGATAGAATAGATGGGTGTATAATTGTCAGCTGCTTGGGGTTATTTCCGAGCTCTCCCTGTACCTACCTTTTTTTTTTTTTTGGACTACAGACTTGTGATCTTTAACTTATTCCATAAAGACTGTGATGCTCACAGGCATCAATTATTTCCCTGGTCTTTAGGACATTCTTCAGGTAACAGCCGTTCAATAACAGGAAAGAATGCCATCACATGATTGCAACATGTTGTTCAAAATGAAATCTATGGATGGTTGAACAGTATAAACAACAAGGAACATAATTGGTCCGAATGGCCCAGGGGAAATAGCCCAATGAAATTAAGCAAAGGAAATTTTATACTGTGAGGAAAAATCAATGGATTGTAGCAGAACCCTGCAAGAGACAAAGCTCTCAAGACCCAGAGACCTAAAGGCAATTGAGAAACTGTGAACTAGGGACTGGGCTTCTTGTTCTCATTTTCAAGACTTGTTTCCACAGTGTTAAATATAAATACTAAGTAAATTTTTTTTATAAATCTATATTTTTTCTTACATAAAGTCAGACATCTGGAAACATCTGTGTGATATCCATTCCTTAAAGGAACAAATACTATTTTTTGAAAATTTGGTTTTCTGAGCACTGGACACTGTTGCCTTACTCAGCTTAATCATTAAAGAAGCTTTATGAAGTATGAATTATCACAGCTGTGCCTAGGTTATATCAGAAAACTTACCCTTGTCACCTAAGGCCACATAACCGAGAAGTGGTCAGATCAGAATGGGACCAGATGTGTTTGACTCCAAAAATCTTTGCTAGTTAACCAAGGCCACATGCTTTTGTGATTGACAGGGGTCAGATCCTCTGTTATCTTCAAAGCATAAAGAAGACTTTAAAGGAATAAAGTGTACTTCTCAAAAAAAATGTGAAATATTGTCCTCATTGTCTCCTAGGTGGAGAGCATGGAAGTGTCTATCTGGTTTCAACATCAAAAGGCATATGACACTTGACTCTATCTCCCTGAAGATACAGTGTTAAGAAAAGTGGTGTTTGACACATGTGAAAAAGTCCTAGGACGAAAAGGCCCTCAAACAAAGGTAGTCCTACATTCGAGACTTGAATAGACATCCAGAAGTCAGGGCATTGATCCTTTCCCTGTTTAGGGTGATTTTATCAAGGGAAGCAGAGGGCAAGCAGGGCGTTTGCTCTTCAGTGGCTCTGGTTTCAGTGTTAACATGGCAGTAAATTAAAGTGGCACTTGGTTGTCTACCCCTTTTCCTTATGTATCTGTTGAGAATATTGCAACTGAATGATATTTTTGTTTTGTTTTGTTTCATATCTCATGAGTTGGTTTGACCAGTGACCAGGTGTGCTTAAATTGCATGGCTGGATTTAAAAGCTTTTGGACGTGTTAAAAGCTACACTGGTTTCCCTCATTTTACTGCAAATGAGTTATCTTAGAGAAGTAAGGGTTAATAAAAAATCAATCATCCAATAACTACCACTAGCATCCTGGGTTAGAGATTTATTTAGATAACTACAGGCCTAAATCCTTACGTCTCCATTGGGTCAACCAAGACCATTCCAAATGTAGTTATGGAAGCTCTACTTTAAGATATTTCAGCTTTGTCAGAAAGAGCTAGCTGTCTGATTGTGTCACTGGACTCTTAAATAACATTGTAAGAAAGTAAGATTCTGTGACACACACTATTTCTATGTCTTTTTTGGACATGGGTAACACTATTACAGAAAAAATACTACTATACCTATCATGATTTGAAACAAATGGTATGTAATTTAACGTAATAGTTCTTGAATTGTGCAGCTCAGCATCTTCTCTGCAAATCAGCTTCTTCATCTATATGATGGGGATTATAATAGCACTGATCTTTTTTTTGTATAGTGATCAGATGGGAGACTTTGTCCGAAAGTGATTTGCAAACTGAAAAATTATTATGGTGATGGTTATTCAGATTCCAGGGGGTAGTCCATACATTAAGCCACTTTTTTTGTGCTTTATCTTGTCATATGTTAGGTTCCTATGATGATACCCAATTTAAATTTATTTCTTTTAGTTTCACTGAATTACTCCCTTTTATTTCCTGTATAGCTGTGAATTAGTTCTCAAGTGCAATCCTGGTCTTGCCAAAAAAGGGAACAGTTCAATTTTATAATTCAGTTAAATCTTTGGGATTTTTCAATATTATTTCCTCAGTATCTAAGAGAATTCAAACTCCTGAATTGATGAGTTCCACCAAATTTATATGATATTGGGAGCGCAGGCGTTATATGTATTACTGGTCATTTCATGGAAGGAAACAAGACATTATCATGGGATCACTGGTTTGAACTTGGCTCTGTCTTACCATTTCTATGACAGTAAGAGAAGAGTGGCAGTAAGTTTGTACTCTGCCAGCCTTAAGTAGAGAGTTTATAAGGTATTACATACAAAAGTCAAGGTGCAAAGACAGAGAAATGCTGAAGTCTTAGTTTAAAACTAGGCTCTCATATCTGTCTCCTCCATCCCTTTCAGGGATCCTAGTGAGGTAATAATAGACCTTGCTTATAAACTGATTTTTTTTTTTTTCCCCTTCATGGAGATAATGAAAGTCTTCTTGACCCAAATGACAATAGTGCATGCAGTCTGGATTTCGTATGTTGTCTTTGTTCAGGAGGGGAGATATTAATAACCTCAGTATGTATGGAATCATAAAAATAGCTTTCTTCATAATGTCACTAGTGCACTGTTCCTTTTCTCATAAGGAACCTGTCACCTTCACTTTAAGTTAAAATGTGGATATGAGACAAGTGGATTCTACAGTTGTTTTAATGGGCTGGGGGTGAAAATAATGACCTTGATGTTGCATGTACAAACCCTATAGTTTCTTAATGGCATTAATAGTCATATTAGTGCTTTTCTGTTGCACGCATGCTTAGTGACCAAATTCATTAATTTTTTTTTTTTTAATTTTTAGTTTATTTCAAGAACCACGTACAATGAGATGTATTAACAGGTATATGTTAAGAGTTATTATGCTCAGGTTATTGGTTGTAAAATACAGATTGTTAGCCTTAAAAAAAAAAAAAAAAAAGAAGCAGCAGCTTCTATTTTGGGTTGTCATGCTTGAAAGACGCTTGGAAATAGCATAAAAAGGCTCCTAGATTGAAAGGGCTCCTGCAAGTTATGAGGGAAAATGTGCTTGGTGTGACACTGATGTATTCACACTGACTGAATCCGTGGGGCCTTGGGAAGGTTTAGAACCTATATATAACGGCATTTATTGCAAAATGCCTACCAACAGGCCTTATCTTAAGGGAGAAAAGGCGTTGCTTTGTTAGTTCTCCACACACAAACTTCACTGTGTGGGGAGTGATTTCAATACTGGTTGAGTAAGAAAGATGCAGCAATTTTATAAAATGCCCCCTCCTCCATCATCAGAATAAGAATGATGGATCTCCTGCCCTCTGCCAAATCTTTGACATGCTGACAGATAAATCAGAATAAGAAAATGACAAAATTAGGGAAATTTGCGAGTGCTGCTCTGCAGTGATAGTTTCCTCATCAATTATCCTGCTGATTTGTACATTGGAAATTGGAGGACAGAGTAGGGTATACTTGGATAAAGATCTACTTTTTTTCTTGTTGATACTTTGGCTGTGGGCCTTAAAGGCCTTAAATAATGCACATGAACCAAGCAAAAAATACAGTCCAGAAGTGGTTGGGCGGGGGGCGGGGGAGTCAAAATGTTATGGCGTGAAGTACCCTGATGAGCCACCAGTGCGTGCATGGGTCAGGGAACATAGTATTCCCTAGAGGATTATTGAGTCTGATTGTAGAGACTTACAAGGGCAAATTTCATTGAGAAAAATTGGAACAAAAATTTTTTCCATTTAAGACTGAAATAAGGGACTGTTCTCCTAGAATAACATGGCTTCATAAACCCAGAAGATCATCTTGATATTTCAACCCATAAAATAATACTTGGTAAATTCTCAAGTTTTCAAGTCTTATCTTAGAACAGCAGTCCTGTTTCAAAGGTCAGTTGTCACTCATGTGAATGTGTGTGTATAAGACAGAAATTTATGCTGCTGATTTGCTGAAAGAATTTTTGGAAAACGCAATATTTAGTATTGTTTAGTAGTTGATCCAAATATGTATGGTAGAATACACAGAGTTTATATTTCTGGCCGAGTTACAGGGAAAGAAAATGTCATCTGGTGGCTGAAAAATAGTCTCAGTATTGGGTACTTTTCGAATCTTTGGCATGAAAAAAAAAGGCTCATATATCCCTTCTGTGTATCAGCTTCCCAGGAATGAAGCAAGCGTAAATATTTTTCAGTCTGGTCGTTTGTGAATTAGTCATGATGAAAAAACAGCGTGCTTCTGCCAGGTGAAGGGTAATACAGTTCAGAACTTCCAAGCCGTATTAATATTTGTGTTGTGACTACAAAGTAATGAACTAGTTTTCACAGGTCACACAGAATTTCTCATGACTCAAACACTGCCGTTGAAAGTTGGAGGAAAGACACGTCTGTTAGAACCCATTTAGATGAAAAGTGCGTTGATGCTTGTGCTCACTGAAATGTGTTGAGGAGGCTGGTACAGGGGAAGGCATGTGCAAACACAACCATAAATTGGGAGCAGGCTAACAAACATGGGCTTCACAGAGTTGTGAAATCCTTTCCTGTTCTCAGCCACGCTAGACATCTCACCTCAGCCACAGGGCATCTGGTCAGTCTCTGGATCACTGTTCCTGGCACAGTGCCTGCACAATATTGAAGTGCCAATGATGTATAGAAAGTCTGAGCTTCCTTCCGTATACTTTCTGTGTCCAAGATGGAGCTTTCTAGGAAGACATACACCGTATGTGTGTTATGTGTGTTTGCCCTATTGCCTTATTATAGTGGCTGACAGCATGGGAAGCTGTTCCTGGGTGGTGGAAACGGTTAAGCTCGGATGCTAAGCAGAAGGCTGAAGGCTCGAGTCCACCCAGAGACACCTTGGGAAAAAAGATGTGGCAATCTAGTTCCAAACAATCAGCCATTGAAAACCCAATGGAACACAGTCCTACAGTGACACCCGTGGGGTCGCCGTGAGTCAGAATCTACTCGACAGAACCTGGTAAAAAAGCATAGATTTTGGAGTCAGACTTCTTTGGCTGAAATTTCAACACTGCTACTTACTCATTTAGGAGCTTGGGCGAATTCCTTTATCATTCTGCCTCAGTTTCTTCCTCTGGACAATGCAGATAATTATAGTACCTACCTCCAGGGGTTGTCATGAGGATTGAATGAATAGCTGTAGAGTGCTTATAACACTGCCAGCCACCAGAGTAAGTGACTTATAAGTAAGTGACTTGCTTTATTAGTATTATTTTTTTCTATAGAGATCCCAGGGAATGTTTAGCTTGGTTGACTTCCCATATGGACAGCATAGCTTGCCCTTCTCCTAGCAAGTGAGTTATGGAAGGCTTGTACAGTACCACTAGCAGGGAATTTTGCTATGTATGTGGGCTTTAGCCATCTTTGTTCTCCTTGTGATGAGTTCCTTGAGAATTTGTTGCCTTCCCTGTTTCGAAGGAGACAAATGAAGAGGAGGTAGTGAAAGAATAAGTAGCCCTGGTGGCACAGTAGTTAAGCACTTGGTTGCTAACTGAAAGGTTGGCAGTTCGAACCCACCAGCTGCTCTGTGGGAGAAAGGTACGGCAGTCTGCTTAGATAAAGATTACAGCCTTGGAAGCCCTATGGAGCAGTTCTACTCTGTCCTGTAGGGTCTCCGTGAGTAGGAATCGACTAGATGGCAATAGCTTTTTTTTGTGTGTGTGAAAGAAGGATAGGTACTGCCTGTAGAACCTTGCTGACTTGCTGGGAGGGAGGGTCGGGGCTCGGAAAAAATACGTGGGCGTTTGAGGCACAGCGTATGGTTTTGTTTTAGTTCAGCCCTAAACAAGTCACTCAGTTTCTCACTGAATGGGGAGAAAAATCCTGATTAGACAACTGAAAGAATTATAGTAAGGTGAATAAACATCATCTTAATTATAAAATGAAGAACTTTAAGGAACGCGTGAGATGTCAGTATTAAGATAAAGTTCGAACTTGCTAAGTACAGTGAAAGCTGTGAGAGCCAGAACTCAGTGGGACTGTCTTGCTAAGTACAGTGAAAGCTGTGAGAGCCAGAACTCAGTGGGACTGTCTTGTTTTTCTGGGTCTCGCAAGTTGTCTGCCTTGGACAGGGTACAGTCTTACCACTGTTCTATTGCTTGTTTTAATGGAAAATATTTGAATTTTCCGACTCGGACAGGTTTCTGCCTTTCACACACAGGTTCTGGCTTTTGCAGGTTTTACTATATATTTCAGAATGAATTTAATTTTCCTTCTGTTATGTCATGTAGATGGGGCTTCTTAAAAATGTGCAGCTATTCAGGAAGCCTGAACCAGCTCTGGACCAAATGACACGAGACATGGCTTGTGGGCTTCACTCCCAGTTTGCCTGCCATTTCTGATGCTTTTGCCTCTTTTTTTCATGAACTTCGCTAAGGATCCAGTGTCCCCAGCGTGCCTCCCCCCTGATGAATGGGGACATCTCACTGTGGCCTCCACCTTGGCAGCTCTCATCTCCTGTTCTTGGGACTTCTCCCTTTCTTCTTTCAGTTACTCAGCTTTTTGAATCCTAATTTCATTCTCTGTAAAAATAAAGAAACCATTAGCGACTGAGGAGTTGAATGAGTGTGACCTATAAAGCGTCTGTCTAGCACAGTGCCTGGCATGCGATATATTACCTTCCACTGCTGCCTGTACTGTTCTCTGAGGAATTTACAGGTGAACCAATGTTTTATTTTAGAAATTCCGACTATGCTGCTAATTGACATGCAAACTCTTTCATAATAAATACTAACATTTTAATAGCAATTTCCATCCGTTCAACCCTTCACAACTCTTCACTAAAAAGAAGGACAAATAATGGCAGACCTTTTAGACATCGTGACAGATTTTGAGGGCTATGTGAAGGTCAGAAAGAGCCCTGGTGGTCCAGTGGTTAAAGCGCTCGGCGGCTAACTTGAAAGGTCGGTAGTACGAACTCACCAGCCGCCCTGTGGAAGCAAGATGCGTCAGTCTGCTTCTGTAAAGATTAGCCTTGGAAACCCTATAGGGCAGTTCTGTTGTGCCCTACAGGGTTGTTATGAGTTGGAATCAACTTGTCGATGAAGGTTTTTTTTTTTTTTTTTTTTTAATGTGAAGATCTCTGAATGGTGCAAAAGCTTTGCTCTCAGCTACTAACTGAAAGGTTGGCAGTTCTGAACCCACCCAGTTGTGCTGTGGAAGAAAGGCCTGGCATGATCTACTTCCATAAAAAGATGGCTGTTACTGTTGTTAGTTGGCATCCAGTCAGTTTGGACTCACAGCACCCCATGTGTTGCAGAGTAGAACTGCTCCGTAAGGATTTCAAGGCTATGACTTTTTGGAAGCAGAACTCCAGGCCTGTCTTCCAAGGTGCCTCTGGGTGGATTCAGTCTTTTGGCCAGTAGTCCAGTGCTTAAAACCATTCAAGCCACAGCCAGGAAACTCTGTGGATCTCAATTCTCCTCTGTAACACATGGGGTCACCATGAGTTGAAATTGACTTGAACGCAACGGATTTATGTGAGGGAAAGGGAGAGTACTACACTACAGGTGATTACCATTTTACCTCTGACCACTGTTCTTGGATTTCCCCAGACAGAAAAGAGCAACTGTGTCTGCCCACTGCAGCTCTGTCAATCCCCACACCTTGGCAGCTGAACATCCATTGTTAAGACTCCCATTGTCAATCCATGTTTCTTTTTCCAGCCTGGCATGGAGTGAAGGGGGAATGCTGACTTGTCTGATTCCCTCAGCTGGCCAGGAAATAACACCGGCAACAACAAGGAGCCCAGAGCCCAGAGTGGAGCCCTCTGCACTGTGACTGAGGAAGCGGGCAGAGCAGGAGGTCGTCTTGAGAGGCTACCACCACACTAAAGAGCATTCACCTTGGCCCTTGAAGAGAAATGTTAGAGACAGGAAACCATTAGGAATGAGGACATTATAAGTGTGCTTTAGAGTCCTAATAGAAGTCTGCAGACAGTCACAGTAAGGAGTATATTTTAAGAATTTCAGATGAGGTTTGTTTCGTCCTGGAGCCCTTTGGTTAGTGCTGTTGGTTTTAGTTTGATCGAAGCTACTAAAAGATACATTTATCTTGCTAAACGGTGGTGAAACAATGACAGAATATCAATCATGAAATAATGTTATTAAGGCATATTTTTCTGCATTTTTGGAGGAATCCTGCATTAGCAATAAAATGGTCACAAGTGCTGGCATTCCGAAGCTGTTTTCTTTTAAAACTTCTGGCCAGATTGAATTTTAGGATCATGCTAATTAAATGTGACAGTGTGTCTTAGTGGCATTTATAGGATGTTGGTATGTCCATTTCATCTACGACAGTATTCTCTAAATAGCCTTTTTCCAAATGGGCATATCATCTTTCAACCTTAAGAAAAATCAAGAACAGAAAGTGACAGGTTTCATACCAAATAAAACTGTGTATCTATACCGTACCCATTCTCCAGCTTCCGGTATTGACAGCCATCACCCACGAGGGTAGCTTTGTCATTTTGACACATAAATTGTACTTGGCTCTTTCAGAGATGTTCTCTTGTTCCTTTGCCAAGTTTGCACTGAGTATTCATTGAGTATTAAAGGTGAAAGGCTAAAGTTTTTATAGGTTTCAAATTCCAACTCCAGATTAGGATCTATGTGAGGATATTGTAAATAACTCACTAAATAAAAATGAAAAATTCAACACGTAGGAATTCAACTCCCTTTTCACTTAGGCAGGAGAATTCAGAGTTTTACTTTTTTACCTCACTGTGAACACAGTATTGGAAGCGGCTAAATTAATTTGCATTTAGAAGTCAGTTATTTTTTAAAACATTGCAAAGGTGTGCTTTAAAATGTATACTTACTAAGGAAGTGAAGAGTGAAGTTTATCATGGTTTTATGGCATTTTTTATGTTTGCGTTTGCCTTTAAATTCTCATTGTTTCTTTGAAAATATCTCTGATAGCTTAATATATTCCATTATTCTTCTCTTTTCAATGTATTCTACACTGAGTTTAGAGTTTAGATTTTTAAAGGCCTGAAGTGTTTGTAAGACCTGTCTCTTAAGAAAGTATCTGTTCATGGTTCTCAGTGGTATTGGGTTCAGGTTGTGTAAGATGATAACTGTGTATCTTGGATCCTAATGACATCTTAGGAGTCCTGATGACGCGTTGGTTAAAGCCTTTGCCAGCTAACCAAAAGGTCAGCGGTTGGAACCCACCAACCACTTCACAGGAGAAAGATGTGGCAGTTTGCTTCCATAAAGATTACAGCCTTGGAAACCCTATAGGGCAGTTTTACTCTGTCCTGTAGAGTCCTTATGAACGGGAATTAGACTCGGTGGCATTGGATTGGGATTTTAGTGATATCCTAAGGATTGTGAACCCAGGACATTTCTTCACTTGTTTTGCTCAAGGCTAAATTGGTTTAAAATGGGTATACTTTGCTTCCACATCACATGATTTTTATAGAAGAGTACATCACTTAGATATCACCACGATGTTAGCTTGAGGTCTACTATAGAATTTTAATTCTAGAATTTCTTTCAAAATGGAAATTCTCACATTCTTACATACTAATTTCAGAAACTTTAACAGACTGTAAACATAAAGGAGGTTGTGGGGGGGCATATTGAATTATTAGGTACCAAATAGTGCATAATATGACATTTTTACTGAACTGTTTGTAATTGGGATCTTAAAAGAGTATATAACCCAATGGATGAGGTGATTGATGTGACGTAGGAAAGAAGTGGTTCGTCTGATGTGTGGGCTTTTCCCTTTCGTTGGCATGTCCAAAGACTACAGCAAAGATTGATTCCAAAAGTGAGAAACAAATTTAATCGTAGTTTGCCCACTATTGAATTTCTCTTTGGCTTTCTTACCATGATGGCATTGAAGGAATCATCATAAGGTGGGCTGGGTGGGTTGGCACTGGGGCAGAGCAATAGAGGACGCTCGTTCTCTGATGCTTTGTTCATTTAATGTCTAAAGAACACAGTGAGTGCCTTCTTCCCTTAACAAATGTCTCTTGATTCAGCTTGCCAAAGGTCTTAGTGGCTTCTGTTTTGCATGGCAGCATTGTAAACCATGTGCCAAGAGACACAGTTGTTTTGCAGTCAGTGAAATAGTAATGTAAGTGCCTTTGTGTGTGTGTGTGTGTGGTGTATGTGTTTTGGAGAAGGTGATGCCAATTTACCAGGTTTTGTGTATAATCTACAACCAACTTTATCCATGCTACCTGAAAACACTTGATGTAGAACCTTGAGAGTGATCGCTATTGTTATCTGACAGCTATTTAGTGGTGAGATAAACAATAAAATGTTGCGAACCATAGGCTTAAAGAGCAGCGGTCCAACTCTTCTACCCAGCGTTCAGTGCTACAAACAGTATGGCTAATGTGGCGTGTATCTCTGAGTCATCATTTAGCCCTGTGTTTTCTCATTTCTGTGGCTTTGCTTATATTGTAAATCTAAGATTTCCCCTTCTCCACTTATCTAAATCCTACTCCCTTTCAAGGCCAATCTCAAGTGGCTTGTCTTCTATAAAGAATTCTGAGGTTTCCTTAACTCAGAGTGGTTCCCTTTTCTCCTGAGCTCATGGTCATTATTAGTTGTACCACTTCTCTGTGTATTCATCAGAAATGGCCATTTGTACTTTTATATTTTTTTTTGGTTGTTGTTGTTAACATTTAGCTGTTATTTTCATTAACTATTTAAGCAGATATGCGTTACCTCTTCAACCAAGACATAGGGTGGGCAATGTAGCGTGTCTTAAAATTTCCTGTATTATCTATGTCCAGGTCCCAATTTCATGGCAGTGGTTGTTATTAAGCATGTATTGATTAATCAGTTATAACAAAATTGCACTCAAACATACCAATAGTCATGAAGATGGCACAGAACTAGGCAATGATTTGCTCCGTTATACGTGAGTTGGGGCCGACTTGATGACAGCTAGCGACAACAACACCGTGTGGACAGTAGGTCTTGATATTCTTTTTTAGCTCTTTTGTTCTGCACATAGCTTGGCACATGACAAGTTCATGCCTAAATACTGGTGAATATACAGTGACTGGCTGACTGATTGAGTGTACCAGGAATGTATGCTCTTGCTTCTTATTCTTCCCATTTAGTGAACACTTACTATATGCCATGCCTTCTGGTAGGTACTTCACACATATTAACTTACTTAATCCTCATAGTAGCTCTTTGAGTTAGCGGTTTGTCTTAGTTATTTAGTGCTGCTGTAACAGAAATACCACAAGTGGATGGCTTTAACAAAGATAAATTTATTCTCTCACAGCCTAGAAGGCTAGAAGTCCAGATTCAGGGAGTTAGTTCCAGGGGAAGGCTTTCTCTCTCTGTTGGCGCTGGAGGAAGGTCCTTGCCATCAATCTTCCCCTGGTCTAGGAGCTTTTCAGCATAGGAACCGTGAGTACAAAGGATGCCCTCTGCTCTTGGCACTGCTTTCTAGGTGGTATGAGGTCCCCCTGTCTCTCTGCTTGCTTTTCTCTTTTCTATCTCAAAAGAAATTGACTCAAGATAGACTCTAATCTTTTAGATTGAGTCCTGCCTCATTAATATAACTATTTCTAGTCCTGCCTTAGTAACACCATAGAGGTAGGATTTACAACAAATGGGAAAATCACATCAGATGACAAAATGGTGGACAGTCACACAATCCTGGGAATCATGGTCTAGCCAAGTTGACATACATTTTGGGGGGACACAATTCAGTCTGTAATACAGTTGTTATTTACATTTTGCAGATGAAGAATGAGCTCAGAGAGTTTGAGCTGCCTGCCCAAGACCTTGTGTTCAGTCAAGATAGAGCTTGGATTTGAACACAGGTCTGAGGAACTCTGAAGAGAGTGCTTTTATCACTACTTTCCAGTGTATTGAATTTCTGCTGAACACATGCCCATGCTTCAGTAAGTTTTTTGGTTCATTGTGATTCTTATCACTGATTAGCGACTATTTCTTTATTAACATTTTTTCTTGGTTGAGTCACCATTTTGGGCTTTGAACTTTATAATCAGCAGCTCAAAGCATAATTTCCAACTGTCACCTTCATAGGAGGGCGATTCTTAGCCATTGTAAATAGAGGGGTGATGTTGAAAGTTATTTTAAATGGCAGTACACAAGGAGAAGAAATTATGCTGAAGGAAAAAGGGGGACACACACCCACCTCCACCACCTCTACTGCCATACATACACACCACATCCTTGGAAGCAAACAGGAATTGAGTTTTGTTTCCAGTGAAGTGCGATTAGATTTTTCTTTATACACTTTTCATGTTACGTTAGCATTTACTGATAAAATGAAGAAGCAGCTTACATCTGTTGATGTAATTCCTTATTTAAGTGTGGATTTCTTTACCTTATGTTACCTTGTGATTGGGCAGTGACATAAGTGAAGGAGTTTGAACTTTACTTAAGGGTAGAAAAATGTCTCAGTGCCTTCTGCTGGGTGTGCCATCTCTTTCAGCTGTTCAAGAAACTGGATGTGAGGAGGAATTGTTCAGAAATGACAGCATGGGGTGAATTTGGGTATTAGGTGTCACAAGTTCTATTCTTGGTTATGCTTCTGCATTGCTAATTTAGGGTGAAAGACATTTCCTCGGCGACTTCATCTGTATAATGAAAAAGTGGTCTATGACAATATTTTCTTAACCAATATTTGGGTTTACATTATTTCCTTTTGACATTCCCAAGTCAACGCTGCCTTAAGATGTAAGATTTCAGCATCATCTCGAAAGGCCTAATGGAGTGATTTGAGCCATAAGAGAAAACTGGTTTATTATATCTTTTTCATTTATTTTTATTAGTCTGGGTAAAACCAGTGGTTCTTAAATGGTGTGTATCAAAACTCACCTGGGAGCTTGTAAACATAAGGATGCTTGGCCCTCAAGACGCCTAATCTCTGGGGCGAAGGTCCCGAGAGTCTGCATTTTCAGAGAGCTTCCCAGGAAACCATGAAGTGCACTAGTGATTAAGGACTTCTGGATTGTACCATTAACCAGCTCAAGAATAGTTCATTCAACATATGTCCCATAACTGATTGTTCTGTTTATCAGGGGTGCCAGATTTAGTAAATAAAAATACAGGATGCCTAGTTAAATTTGAATTTCTGATAAGTAAAGATTTCTCTTTTTTTGTATACTGTACGTATATCCCATGCAGTGTTTGTATCTTACTTTATTTTCACTGGTAGGTCCCTTCATGTTATGGAAAGCCATGCCAGTCTCCTGGTTCTTTCACTGGTATTAATGGCGAGGGGTCAGAAAGACTTCTGAGGGAAAGAGGGGGTTCATGAGGCTTTGGGGTTGCCTATCAACTTGTATCCTGAGTCCTTTTGAGCACCATTATTTTAGAGAAAAATTCAGAGATGACTTTTTTAAATCCTTTCATCTGCTTTCTTCCTTTTCTGCTACATTTTGCTGGCGTAAGATTCACTTTTATTCTTTAAATAAATTGAAGATTTTTTTTTTTTAAATTGCAAAGGAATTTAGCCACATGGCTCCTATTAAGCCATCACTTCATGTGGAAATTTGTTTCAGCTTTTCTCATGTGGGTACAACCACCTTCTCCTAAATTGCAAAACTTTATTTTGATGTGAGGCTTATGAGGAATCTGAGACCTCCCCACTGACCAATTTGTTGTCTTCTCAAATAGTTACTCTTCCAAATGGAATATTTTCTACTGTCCTTGAATTACATCTCCTCAGCCTCCTTTGGGAAAAAAAAAAAAAAAAACCAAGATATTCAGCGCAGTGTAAGAAACAAAGGCATCAGCCATTGCTCAAGAGCAAACCAGGTCAGCGCCACCCAAACTGGAATTTATTTTCACTTAAATTGATTTGGGTACCACCCACGCTTATTATAAACTGATATGGTGGAAGAGAGCCTGTGGCTATTAAATAAGCAAATATTTTGGCTTTTGTTTCCATTTAATAAGTTATCCAGTGTGATTTTCTACGCACATAATGGGCATACTTTTCTGTAAACGTGGCAGTTTCCAGCACTGAGTCTGTACTAAGGAAATAGTTCAGTCGAATGAACCCAACCTTATCAACAGCCCCAAGGGTGTTTATTCCCAGCCCTTTTTCCTGGGTTTTTAGCATCTCACTAAGGTTATGCAACCTGGACCCAGATCATCCAATGCAATCCGTACGTCTAATACAGGCCCAATGTTACATTGCAGGTAAATGTTGAACATGCGTATCTGCTACTTGTGGGTACTTTGGGGCATGGTGGGGTGAGGGAGTAGGGAGCTCTGGGACCCAGAACACCATTCCCTACATTTGGGGGGCTGATGACGATTTGACTGATTAGTTTTTATTTCAATATTTCTTTCAACTCAGGAAGATCTTCTGATTCCTCTGTCTCCCCCTCAAAACATTATTTTAGGACAGATTAAGAAGTTCTGCGGCTCAAAAACAGAAAAAATAATCATCTCCAATTTACTTGCCTTTTTAGTGAATACAAGAGAGTTTGGACCTGGCAAAATAAAGTAACCAGCCTCCCTAAATGGGACTCCCTCAGGAGGGGTACATGAATGGAACAATGCAAAGTGAACAGTTTGGATCTTGGAGTCCCCAAACGAACATTTGGTTACAGCAAGTATTAAAAACTCCCATCCCTGGACTGTCCTTCTTTCCAGAGGTCTACAAGGTTAATGAATTAGGAACTTACCGTAGCAATTTAAAGTTCAGTTGTAAGAACTATAGAGTCCCTGGGTGGTGCAAATGGTTGATATGCTCAGTGGCTAACTGAAAGGCTGGAGGCTCGAGTCCACCCATAGGCACCTGGGAAGAAATGCCTGGCTATCTGCTTCCAAAGAATCAGCCACTGAAAACCCTATGAAGCACAGTTCTCCTCTTTAACATGTGAAGTTGCAGGAGTTGAGGTCAACTTGATCTCAACGGGTTTTGTAAGAGCTGCAGAGAATCAGAGTGTTTAGGAACAAAGAGAAAAGGGACCTGCCTTTGACTCGCCCCAGTCACCTTCTACCCATAACACTCCAGTCAAACGCCTTCACTTTTGAGTGTCAAATTGTTCATCTGTAAAGAAATGATAATACTTCCTGCTTGGCTTTGGCTATTAAGAAGGTTAAAAAGCAAGGAATTGGTGTCAAGTGTCTAGCACAGTGCCTGTGAGGAATTCAAAACCAAAAACCAAACCCGTTGCAGACGAGTCTGACACAAAGTGACCCTACAGGACAGAGTGGAGCTGCCTCATAGGGTTCCCAAGGCTGTAATCTTTATGGAAGCAGACTGCCACATCGTTCTCCTGTGTGGAGGAACTGGTGAGTTCAAACTGCCCACCTTTTCGGTTAGCAGCCTAACGCTTAACCACTGTGCCACCCGGGCTCCTTTTGAGCAATTCATTAAACCTTAATTCCTTTTGGCCTTTTAAAACTGCATTTGTGAGAGCACATTCTAGAAATGCAAAGGTTGCTTATTCCACTAATTATTTAGAGATTATTCAGGGACGTTTCTGTAAAATGTTTTCTCTGGTTAATGACCTGCCCTTGAGTTCACTAATGACCAATCTAGAGGTAAAATGATCTTCTTTTACCCACAATTTGTACTCTCTTTGAGATTCTGTCCTTCAGAAGCAACCTCCAAAACGCATGACCAAACCCTCAGTTACTTGAGTTTCTTTCATATTCGGTGCTATTTAAATTCTGTACTTTTTCTTATTTTGCTTTCAGGACAAGAGCTTATGTATTTTAATCACCATGGTTATCTTCTGATGCCTCAAAGTATTTGGCTATTTTTCTCTATGTGGGCATTTTGGAAGAGGGACCGACATTATAATTTGTCTAAAATTATTTCCTCTCTCCAAACAGCAGACAGAATGACTTACATTATGAAGTGCTAAAACATTACCATTGTTTTGTGTTTGGTACTTGCAAACTCAAAACTTTACATCAGTAAAAGCTTTCAGCACTTTCTTTTCCTCTTTGAAAAATAATCAGCATATTGCTCCCCTCTACTATTCTTTCAAGGAGCCCAAGTGGCCTAGTGGTTAAGCATGTGGCTGCTAACCGAAAGGTCAGTGATTAGATCCCAGCAGCTGCTCTGTGGGAGAAAGATGTGGCAGTCTGCTTCTGTAAAAATTTACAGCCTTGGAAACGCTGTGGGGGCAGTTCTCCTCTGTCCTGTAGGGTCATTATGAGTTGGAATTGACTCAATGGCAGTGGGTTTGATTTGGTTTAATATTCTTTCAAGGAAGCTAAAGACTGCTTTTCAGTTTCTGGAAATCTAATTCCTAAGGCAGTGGCAACAAAAACTGGTTGTATGTTTTGGGAGTGAGTAACATGCTGTTTGTCCTTCTTGTTTTCGGACTCATTTCAGATTCTCAGCTCTTCCTAGTAAAATAAATTGCTTGCTTGATGGTGGAAACACTTTATTGCACTGGATAAATGTCGTTGTAGACACACCTTGAAAGTATTCTAGATGTATCCCTAAGAGACTTGACATACTGTGGTCAGCGGGGAGCAGGGATTCTGACAGCAGACCCAGCTGCTTGTCATGACATTCACAGAACATGCAGATGTTTTGTATTTTCTTCAGAAAAAGTGAAAAGCCAGTTCTGCCCATGGTCTGCTCCTGATCTCAAATACTGTTATTCCTCTAAATATAGTTCAGGACATTTGTCAGCGAACTGTGAAGCTCTGTTAAAAATAAAATGGAAATTCAAATCTCAAAATAAACGAAGAGCAATTTGTAATGCAGTGCCGCTTGCTGTTTTCATTTGGGGTTGGTGAATCTGAGACCTGCGGAATTCCATTGTGGGTGACCCCATTGAAACAATTATTCAAAGGCTATTTAATCTTAGGATTCCGATGGCTACTTTTTGCTCTTTGAGCAGAAACTTACAAATGGGAATCGATCTTTTTAAAATGTATTTTTATATTTTGTCAATAAGTATGTACAAAAATGGAGGAGAGGAAGTGAAATGATTCATTTTCAGTGACGTAGGAATCCGTTTTCTCCTGCGATGCTGGTACAAAACTCCTGTTAACAGCGTTGAGCGCATGCACGAGAGGAGAGTTCTAGACATAAGCCCAAGGCTGCCGTCTTAAAAAGGAGATGCGTGGATTTTTAGTAATTCCCTGCAGCTGTGCTTCCCTTCCATATTCTGCTTTCTAGGCAGTATCCTCTCTTTTAGTCTGTTTATTAGCCTCCAAGGACCATGTCCTACCCTCAATATGTGTATTCTGCTTCCCTTACTGTCAGTAGGACTTGAGTGAGAGGGTCAAGGCCAGACTGTGGCTTTTATTCAGCAAACGGCAAGGCAAACGCTATGCTTAGAGAGCTTGTTACTTTGTGAATTGAACAGGAAAGGCCAGATGTTTTCAACGTTGCCTCCAACGCTACCTTTTTGTTGTCATTTATGCACAAAAGGACACCCAGTTTGTTGTTTTTAAAACTACGTTGTCACCTGTGATTTATTTTTACAGTTCTACGTGTAACCGTTCAGAAAGCTGCTAAACATTGCACCGCAGCAGCTTCGGCGACTTGTGCCAGAACAAAAACCACAGGCACGCCATATTAGCTAGGCGATGTAAAAGCATATTGCAAACATTATTATCAGATGAGAATATCTTTATAAGTCTGTAATCATTTTGAATAATAATGGCAGCAGTAACAATGATAACCAATGAATGATAAACCAAGAATGGATGGCTAAGTGGCTGTCTCCAGGAAGTCACCCTGTAAATCAGAGGCGGAGCAGAGAGATGGAGGGCGAAGCCTGACTCTGAGGCAGCGCCTCCAACCCTTGACGTGGGCTGTGAGAGCAGGCACATAGCAATGCAGGAGGAGTCCCTGGGTGGTGCAAATTGTTAAGCCCTGACTATGAGCTGAAGGGTTGGCGGTTTGAACCCACCCAGAGGTGCCTGGCAGTCTGCTTGCAAAAGGTCACAGCCTTGAAACCCTATGGAGCAGTTCTATTGTACACACATGGGGTTGTCAAGAGTCAGAATTGACTCAATGACAGCTAATAACAGCAAGAAGCCATGTGGGGAGACTGGAGGTTGAGGAACATAACAAATCTCCATTAAGGGACTTTCCAGTTATTTCACATACTTAGATACTTCACATGCTTAGATATTTCACATACATAGATAGCTTCAGGGCCATTCTTTCATTTTGCTTCAAATTATAGAAATGCAAGAAGTTGCAGACAACTCTGTTGGAGGGGGAAATACTACTGCTTTTCATGGTGCGGTTAAACTGAGTCTAATTGATTTGTGGATAGCTGTGTCTGCTTCCCAGACCCAGAATGGAACTGCAAAACCTGGAAACGTCTTGCATACCTGGGAAAGATCTGAGCAGTGGAAACACATCCTCCCAGTTGGAACCTCCTACCTTTTGATCCGCCACACCAACTCTGATAGAAATCAACTTTTGGAAAACACTTTGAATTCTTTTTTTGAGATGAGGAGTGTCTGCAGTGAATATCCACTCCTCCTCCACCCACTCCCATGAATAATGTCCTCCTTCCAGCTGGCCCACATGGCCCTCACGCTCCTCTTCCCTCTAGGAGCCGTCTTTGAAATCAGTGGGAGCTGTGCCAGAGGGTAGTTGCAGAGGGAGGCTGGAGGCCGCAGGGGAAGAGTGAGGCCAGCTGAAATCCTTGCTGCTCCATGCAATTACAGGTTTTTCCTTCTCCTTTTTTTACATGTTTGTTTTTATTTTGAAATGTGTCTCTTCTCTTGGTTAAAATGAAGACAGAGAGAATTGGTCTGGTTTTGAATTCCATACCAGGTCCCCTGGGGTCAGGCTGGTCAAGAACATCTCCAGAGCCAGCCTGCCTATGCAGAGTTTACTGTGGCAAGCTGCTGCCAGGGAAGCCGCTGTAAGTGCCAGGAGTTGGAAATCGGATGTATACCTGCTCATTAAGCTTAGGTTATTTGGAGGGCAGGACGTGTCAAAGACTTTAAAAATGAATCCTGATGCTCTGTCTTTCCTAGTATCTTACTTTCCAGCTACTGGGAGCAAATTATTTCACCTCTCAGAACCTCCATTTTCCCTCTCTGAAAAATGGACATAAAACTCTTAGTTCATGGGGTTGTTTTGAAGAATTAAGGAAGTGGTATTCCTAAGCACTTTACATAGTTTCTGGTTTATACTAAGAGCTTAATAACTTTATCATTATCAGGGTTCTATATCTGGTGTAGGGGAAGCAGTGATTAGTGGTAGAATTGTTGTCTTCCATGCGGGAGACCCAGGTTTGATGCTTAGCCAGTGCACCTCCTGTACAGCCATCAGCCATTTGTCACTGGAGGCTTGTGTGTTGCTCTGATGCTGAACAGGTTTCAGTGGCGCTTCCAGACTAAGACAGACTAGGAAGAAGGGTCTGGTGATCTACTTCTGACAATCGGCCAGTGAAAAACCTATGGATAACAACAGTGTGATCCGAAACTGATCATTATGGGGATGGTTCAGGACCAGGCAGCATTTTGTTCCATTGTGCATGGGGTTGCCGTGAATCAAGGCCCGACTCAAAGGCATCTAACAACAACAATAATGTATGGTATGGCAGGTTTCTACTGAATATGCATCGGAGCCCAGAGGGCAGAAATCGACAGGATCCTTCTATAAAAGAGACACCACAGGAATAATAGTGGCTAGTGTTTTCGTGAATATACACATCTTAAGTCCTGTTGGGGGGGAAGGAGGTCATTCCATGCATAGGACATTGGGATTTCCTAAAATAAGTAGCTATCAAAAGGGGAAGCGTGAGTCATTTGCAGATTTGTCCTTGAACAGTCACCATAGTCTGATTTGGGTTGTTTCAATTTTGTCTGTCAGATTTTGCATCTTGTCTTTCTGTTTTTAGTTGTTTGGATTTCTCCCAAAGTATTTGTGGCCGAAGTTTCTTTTGGACTCTGAGCTGCCTTTTTCACATAAGCTTTTGATTGGAATCCAAATAGAATGTCAAGATGCCAGGCACATTCAGCCTGATAGCAGGTGGGTGTCTGCTGGACACTGTGCCTGATTTTCTGACAGTAGCAAATTTAGGACAGAATTACTGAGCCAGGGAAGGTGCTGTTAATATTGTGGGATTTTTGCAGACTTTTCAGAATCAATTTTGTTTTTTTCCTTCTAATGGGATTATGTTTGCACAAGAAAAGTGTGTTAAATATATATATGTGTGTGTGCGTTTGCACGCACATAATACCTTTATTATGTCACCTTGCCAATTTATTCGTAGAAAATAATATTCACACATGCCTAAAAATCTGGTCCATAAACCTAAATAGAGTTTGCTTGAAGTTAGTGGTTTGTCTCAGTCTGTTTAGTGTTCAAAACCAAAAACCAAACCCGTTGCCGTCGAGTCGATTCCGACTCATAGCGCCCCTATAGGACAAAGTAGAACTGCCCCCAATAGGATTTCCAAGGGCCAACTGGTGGATTCGAACTGCCGACTTTTTTGTTAGTAGCCAGGCTCTTAACTCCTGCACCACCAAGACCCCTTTAATGTTCAAGGAGAAGAAAATACTCAAAAATAAATCACTGTAGTTTTTATTTATACTTACTAGAACACATTTCTCTTATATGAAGGACTAATGGTATAATGGTTAAATGCTCTGCTGCTAACCAAAAGGTCAGCCATTCAGATGCACCCCGTGACTCCATCAGAGAAAAAACCTGACTAATCTGCTCCCGTAAAGATTACAGCCTAGAAAACCCTATAGACTAGTGCTCCTCTGTCCTGTTGAGTCACTGTAAGTCAGGATTGACTTGACTGCGCACAACAACAAAACAATGTCAGAAAGCAACCATTTTACAGAAAGAAGGTCACGTGATGTGGTGGGTAAGGGAACTGGGCTTAGAGCCAGATGGCACTGTGTTGAGTCTTGCTTTTGCTGCCTAGAGGTTTTTTGATATTGAAAAAACTGCCTTGCCTTTCTGACTTTTTCCTCTGGGTCTATACTTACAAATCAGGGAGTTAAAAAACAAACAAACAAAAAAAGCTTTAACTTCTGGGGTCCTTTTAGCGATTAAATGTGGAAATGGCATGCAAAACACTTGGTGTACACCATAGGCACTCTGTAAATGGTGGCTTGCTAGACTAATCGATAGAGATAAAAGGCCATAGTGATGGTTCTGATTTCTTCCAGGTTTATACTTTAGCTGGTCTTTTTGTTTTTCTTACTCTTTCTCTTCCAACAGGCTTTCTCTTGTTTCATGGAGCCCATGCTTTCTAATTGTTGACCACGAATGCCTCATAAGTTTCCAGACCTCTGACAGTGAGATGATATTGAAACAGCCTGATCTAGATTTGGGCAGAAGATGAATAAAATGGAAATGAGGCTTATGCAAAGTAGCTTCCCTTTTGTTTGGAGATGGTCTGGAGGCAATAGAATCCTGAGTATTCCAGGATGCTAGAAGAGAGCCAGCAGTGCTCTGAATGATTAGCCCTTGGCTTCACATGGCTCATTATAAGATGCTACTTACCCAAGAGCAGCCCAACCTCTATATTTAGTGGCTGAAGAAAGGAAAACAATAGTTTGACAATACCACTGAGTCCTAGTTGAAACAGTTTAGATGACTGTACCACGTCTCCGGTTCTTGGAACAATGTGGCGGTTGTTCCCTTTCTCTAGTTCAAATCCTTAGTCCATGTGGGCAATCAGAGTCACAATTGCAATGATATTAGCACAGGAGATCGAGTCCAGGATGAAAACTTCCATTTTCTTCTGGAATAAAAGGTTAAATTCTTCCTCTAAAATGGTGGCATTGCGTATATTCTTATAGAGTTTGTTCTACAGCATCACTTATTTTTAAGTTCATAAAAATGGATTCTAAGTAATAAAACTAGTTATTTTTATTGGGGAAAACACTGTGGCTTTATATATGGGGCTGATGATAGTGGTGCCTCAAAGTTCCTTTTCCTTATTTCATTTGAATGAAACACAGTCTAATATTTGGGGTTATTTTGCAGTGTTATTTCTTCGTATTCTCTCCACCGACAATTAGAAAGTGTGACAAATGTGATTCTGTGTCACTTCATTTCAACTTTGGTCATAGTCTTCGAAGGGATGAAGTCTTGGCTATGGGTGAAGAGGAGCACGCTACATATAGGAGCATGGATGCAGTTTGGTATTAATTTAGGTTTCCTTACAGTGAGGTGCATGGTTTTCTTTTCATGGGGCACACAGTTTACAGTAGGTCTTCTCTCTCCAGCAGAGCAAATGGGAACATTATTGGTGCAGTCTGTTAGTGGAAAGAGCACAGGCTTTGGAGTCAGGAAGAACTAATCTTAAATACTGATTTGCCATTGTTTATTCTGAATCTCAGTTTTCCTGTCTCTAAATTGCACACAAGACACCTTCTGGCATGTTCCTGTGAAGTTTAAATGAGAGGGTATTTATAAGCAACACTAAGTAAGTATCTCCAACAAGAGGAGATGCTTACTTAATAGCACTCACTATTCTGTGCGATATGCAGGGTTTAAGAAATACTTAGGTCCTGCTCTTAGACCTACAGGCTTGTGGTAAGGCAAAACAAAAGGAGTTATGATCTCATCCTGTTTAATCCCCAGATGAGCAGTAGTTTGATTCATTGTAATGTGGACTTATGATTGTGTGTGTGTGTGTGTGTGCGTGTTTCAGGGGTGTTATGGATTGAATTGAATTTCCCAAAACTATGTGTTGTAAATGCTAAACTTTTATACCTGTAGTTGGAATCTCATTCAGGAACAGGACTTCTTTTGTCATGTTAATGAGGTCATGTCATTGTGGAGTGTATCTTAAACCAGTCACCTTTGAGACATAAAAGGAGCAGATTAGGCACAGATGGGAGAGGATAGATACTATCCCACATGAAGATCACCAAGGAACCCTAGGAACAAAAGTTGAAGAGACAAGGACCTTCCCCCAGAGCCAACAGAGAGAAAGCCTGCCCCTAGAACCAGTGACCTGAATTAGGATATCTAGCCTCCTAATTGTGAGAAAATAAATTTCTGTACATTAGAGCCATATAATTGTCATATTTCTGTTATAGCAGCACTAAGAAAATAAGCCAAGAGGTATTCATGATTTTGTTCAGATTTATGTAGCTCTGTGTGATGATGTGCCACCACTGGTCTGTCAATTTGTCTTACAACGGTGGCTTCATGTTGCTGTGATACTGGAAGCTATGCCACTGGGATTTCATACACCAGCAGTGTCACCATGGTGGACAGGTTTCAGCAGAGCTTCCAGACTAAGACAGACTAGGAAGAAGAATCTGGTGATCTACTTGTAAAAAATTTGGTCATTGCAAACCTTATAATAGCAACAGAGCATTGTCTGATATAGTGCCAGAAGATTAGCCCCTCAGCTTGGAAGACACTCAGAGACTACTGGGGAAGAGTTGTTTCCTCAAAGTAGAGTCAACCTTGATGCAGATGAGTAAAGCTTTTTTTGCATGACTCAAAATGAGAAGAAACAGCTGCAAACATCCATTAAACAGAACATGGAATGTACAAAGTATGAATCTAGGAAAATTGGAAGTCATCAGAAATGAAATGGAACACATAAAGATCAGTATCCTAGACATTAGTGAGCTGAAATGGACTGGTATTGGCCATTTTGAATCAGACAATCATATGATCTGCTATGCTGGGAATGACCAGTTGAAGAGGGTTGATGTCTCATTCATTGTCAAAAAGAACATTTCAAGATCTATCCTGAAGTACAGCACTGTCAGTGATAGGGTTATATCCATACACCCACAAAGAAGACCAGTTAATATGAATATTATTCAAAGTTACATACCAACCACTAATGCCAAAGATGAAGAAATTGAAGACTTCTACAAACTTTTGCAGTCTGAAATTGGTCAAACATTGAAATCAAGATACACTAATAATTACTGGTGATTGGAAAGCAAAAGTTGGAAACGAAGAAGGATTGGTAGTTGGAAAATATGGCCTTAGTGATAGAAACCATGCCAGAGATTGCATGATAGAGTTTTTCAAGACCAAGGTTATTTATTACAAATACTTTCTTCAGCAACATAAACGGCAACTATACATGTGGACCTCATCAGATGGAATCCATAGGAATCAAATGGACTACATCTGTGGAAGGAAACAATGAAGAAACTCAGTATCATCAGTTTGAACAAGGCCAGGGGCTGACTGTGGAACAGTCCATCAGCTGCTCATATGCAAGTCCAAGTTGAAGTGGAAGAAAATAAAAACAATTCCATGAAAGCCAAAGTATGACCTTCAGTATATCCACCTAAATTTAGAGATCATCTCAAAAATAGATTTGACTCATTAAACACTAATTACCAAAGACTAGATGAGTTGCAGGATGACATCATACATGAAGAAAGCAAATGGTCATTAAAAAGACAGGAAAGAAAGAAAAGACCAAAGTGGATGTTAGAAGGGACTCTGAAACTTGCTCTTGAATGTAGAGTAGCTAAAGTGAGTGAAAGAAATGATGAAGTAAAAGAGCTGAACCAAAGATTTCAAAGGATGGCTCGAGAAGACAAATCAAAGTATTATACTGAAATGTGCAAAGACCTGGAGTTTGAAAACCAGAAGGGAAAAACTCTCAGAATTTCTCAAGCTGAAAGAACTAAAGAAAAGATTCAAGCCTTGAAATATTGAAGCATTCTTCGTGCAAAAAGTTGAACAATGCAGGAAACATCAGAAGAAGATAGAAGGAATACACAGTCACTGTACCAAAAAGAATTTGTCAATGTTCAGCCATTTCAGTATGTAGCATATGATCGAGAACCTATGGTACTGAAGGAAGAAGTCCAAGCATCACTGAAGCCATTAGTGAAAAACAAATTTTCAGGAATTGACAGAATATCAATTGAGATGTTGCAACAAACAGATGCAGTGCTGGAAGTGCTCACTTATCTATGCCAGAAAATTTGGAAGACAGCTACCTGGTCAACTGACTGGAAGAAATCCATATTTGTGCCCATTCCAAAGAAAGGTGAACCAATAGAATGCAGAAATTGTCGAACAGTATCATTAATATCACCTGCAAGTAAAATTGTTCTGAAGATAATTCAAAAACGGTTGCAGCAGTATATGAACAGGAAACTGCCAGAAATTCAAGCCTGATACAGAAGAGAACGTGGAACCAGGGATATTATTGCTGATGTCAGATGAATCTTGGCTAAAAGCAGAGAATACCAGAAAGATGTTTACCTGTGTTTTATTGACTATGCAAGGACATTTAACTGTGTGGATCATAACAAATTATGGATAACATTGCAAAGAATGGGAATTCCAGAACACTTAATTGCCCTCATGAGGAACCTGTTCATAGACCAAGAGACAGTTGTTCCAGCAGAACAAGGGGGTACTGAGTGGTTTAAAATCAGAAAAGGTGTAGTTGACGGTTGTATCCTTTCACCATACTTCGTCTGTATGCTGAGCCAATAATCAGAGAAGCTGAACTGTATGAAGAAGAATGTGGCATCAGGATTGGAGGAAGAGTCATTAACAACCTGCAGTATGCAGATGGCACAGCCTTGCTTGCTGAAAATGAAGAGGACTTGAAGCACTTACTGACGAAGGTCAAAGACTGTGGCCTTTGGTATGGATTACACCTCAACATAAAGAAAAGAAAAATCCTCACAACTGGACCAATGAGCAACATTATGATAAATGGAGCAAAGATGGGGAGACTTCTTCTCACTTACTTTGGACATGTAATCAGGAGAGACCAGTCCCTGGAGAGGAACATCAATTTTGGTAAAGTAGAGCGTCAGTGAAAAAGATGAAGACCCTCAAGCAGATGGATTGACAGAGTGCTGCAACAATGAGCTCAGTCATAGCAATAGTTTTGAGAATGGAGCAGAACCAGACAAAGTTTCCATCTGTTGTACATGGGGTAGGGATGAGTCAGAACGAACTCCATGGCACCTAACAACAACAATGAATGGAATGGAAAGCTTGAGTTGTGGACCTAAGGAAGAAGTAGAAATTATTTGCTGAATAACTCTTAGAGATCTTTTTCAACCCCATTCTTTGATTAATATTTTTACTTGGTGTTTGAGGCAGTATAGCAGAGTGGTTAAGAAGTCTAGAATCAGGCCAGTCTGGATTTATATCTAGCTACTTATTAGCGTTGATCCTGGCTAAGCCACTTAAACTCAGTATGTTCAGTTTTTTTCATCTATAAAATAGGGGTAAATAGAAATCCGACCTCATACTACTATAAGGATTAAATGAAGTCATATTAAATAAGGTGCCTGGCACATAATTAAGGAGCCCTGGCGGCACAGTGGTTAAAGCCTTGGCTGCTAACCAGAAGTTTGGAGGTTCAAAACCACCAGCTGCTCTGTGGGAGAAAGATGTGGCAGTCTTTTTCTGTAAAGATTTACAGCCTTGGAAACCCTGTGGGGTCACTATGAGTTGGAATTGACTTGACGGCAGTGGGATTGGTTTAGTTTTGGTTGGCCCATAGTTAGGCACTCAATACATTACAACTATTTTGCTGTTTTTAATAAACATTACTGTGATATGTGTAATCAGGATAATAATTAGTCTTATCTTAGAAGGTCATAGTGGGAATTACATGAGATATTCATGGCCTGCAAAGAAAGCAGTCAGTAAAGTCTAGCCATTTTTATTAATTAACTCAAGATGAAAGCACCTAATTTTGAGAGCTGCTAATTAATATATGTCAGATATATTTTAATTTTCTGCTATATAGTTCTATAATTTTCTGCCCCAGTGTTTCACTGCACAACTTTGGAGGTTATCAAAAATAGAAAGCCATCTGAAAGAAAAGGACCTAAGGAAATTTCCCATCTGAGCAATGAAAATGTTCTTGCAAAGGGTTAGGTCTCTAGGAACTGTTTGCAGAAAATCATTGAAAGATAATCTCTATAGGATGCTGCAGATCACTGGAAGGGATCACCTCTGAAGGTTAAACCTTCCTTCCCAGTCTTTCTGCTGTAACAGTAAATTCTTCAGGGATATTTATTTATCTCTGATGTCCACCCAGTAAACTAGAGTGGCCAGTTTCCCCAGTAGAAGCATTTAGGGAGTTAATCCATAGAGCAACTGATGGGCACTCTGTCCCTTGAACAGAATTCAAATGTGAGTTAGAGCAAGGAATTTTGGGAGCAGTACACTCCCATTTTGGCAACAATTGCTTGACGCACCAGGTGCTCCCAGAAGCAGACAGTAGCTTCTGTGAGGAAAGGAGGCTCCAAGCACATCCCTGGACACCTACAGGATACAGTCAGGGTCAGAGCCCATGGACCTCTTAAAAACTATTTCCTCAAGTCTTTGTCCAAGGAAGGAAATATAACTTATTTTGGAGCTTTGACTGGTGGGAAGAAATGAGTGCGCATGTTGATTGGAATGCCCTGGAGAGAGCTAAAGTGGGAAGCTCCCCGAAAATCATGGAAGAAGGAGGAAAAAATGGGCCTTTTTCTTAAGCTAATCAGAATCTAACAGTAGATATATAGACATTTGAAGAATAGGTGAGGATTGGCCTAAGTGTTTGTTATTGATTGGCCCCTGTGGTGCCCTCGGCTGTCTTTATCCCTGCAATAGGATTTATTTATTTGTCCCTCAGGCAGTATGGGCCCCCAAACCTCCTCCTCGGTGAGCTTAAAGCTCAGGAATGCGTGGTTACTGGTAGATTCTGAAGACTGGCTGTAATACGTTCTTTCCAGTTCTACACTACATTGTCTTATCCTCTCTATTTAACTACTGGTGAACTAGTAGGGCTCATTAGTTACTTGCCTTGCAAAATGCAGGAGTTAATTAATATTTGCACAGAACTAGGAAATGCCTTTTACAAATGGGATGTGTGTGCACATGGCCACATAGTATTGATTCGGCTTATGTTCTTGTTTAAATAATTAACAGAAGAAGTTACATGGAGAAAAATGCTTAAAGTTATCAGTGAGAAAAATGTAGGGGCTAATTAAAGCCATGTAAGACCTTTCTTATGCTATGTCTTAATTCTACATTTATGCAGAGCAGTAGACTTGAGTGCCTAGATTGGAGTGACGGTACGGTGGGAATTTGAGGATTCTCCTTAGACACTGTTTGTCCCTTCCTGCGTTTCAAGACATGACAGTGTACACTCCAGAGCCACAGAGGACACATATTCTTCTCTGGGCTCCTGTACCCACATCTCTGCTCTCAGGGCAGTCCTGTCTGGGTAAAGCAGAGAATTACTTACTGTGCAGTCACTGGCCGCCTCTGCAAATGCCGGCTTTCTGGGAACTCTGAGCGGCCCTGAAAGCTGCTTTATGAACCTTGCAGAGTTGGTATCCATGTCTGCAGCTGCAAATCTTTGAGAATACTGGTGGGTTCAGGCAGAGCTGGCCCTACCCTAGACCTTCTCTGTGGGAGCTATGTGAGGCTTTTGTTCTCCTGCTTACTGGGTTCACTGCAAATGGGGCAGCATCCAGAAGGCGTGGAGGCGGGCGAGGATGAAGAGGGCAGTGATAAATAAAGATACAAGAGGCTGAGGAAATGAAGAGGCAGGTGAGGGCCTCCCCGGCTGGTGAAGGGATATTTAACTTAACGCCCAAAGATGTGGTTGGCATTCTAACGCTGCTCCTGAGTGGCAGTGTGACCTTCAGACCTGGTTTTCTTATTTGTAAAATAGCAGTTGTAATAACCACTTTACAGAGTGGAGGTGAGATTAAGTGAGTTAATGCTTGTCAAGGCATTTCTTATCAACACTCAGTAAGTGTAACCTTTCAAGGCCATCCCACCCCAGGATTGACTGGGGTGAGTATCTTTCCGCTGGATTGAAGGAGCAAGATTGTTTGTTCAAAGGTTTTATTTCTATTACTAATCTGTTTCAGATTTGGTCCATACAAATTACCATTTTTCCAGGAAGTATTTATATTATCGCTATGCTCATCCTGGCTTCCCTATTCAGCGGGGGCTTAGTGGTGTTTGGTAGTAACAAGAATGCTAAAAATTATCCTCATTTTAAAAATGTGATCCTTTTTATTTCTGATTTCAAGTGCATCGTAGAAAATTCGGAAATTCCAAAGTAATGTCAAATAATAAAAATTACCATCAATTGTAATCTCACTACAAGGAATCGTTGTGTGTGTGTATGGAAGGGTGTGTATGCAGGGGGCGGGACTGTTTTATCGTGTTAATATTTAGAGTTCTTGGTTCTGCAAAATAAAGTTTTTTCAGAATGAGGATGTATCGATTTTATTTTCTTTATATTTAGATATATTTAAATTAAAAGAGGTTTGGTAAGGAAAGATTTAGAAAGCTACAGGGGGCCTTTGGATTTCTTCAGGTCCTGGCACTTGGTCTGAGGTCTAGGTGATGAGTTGGAAAACCAGCGATGAACAGCGTTTTCCATTCTTAGTGTTCTTCAGGAGTAGAGAGATCTCAGCTTTGATGGCGGTCGATGATGTTGTTGTTGTTGTTAGGTGCCCCCCAGTCTATTATGACTTACAGCAACCGCATGTGAAAGAGTAGAACTGCGCCATAGGGTTTTCTAGGCTGTAATCTCTACAGAAGAGCAGATCCTCAGGTCTTTCTCCTTTGGAGCTGTTGGGTGGCTTTGAACTGCCAACCTTCCAGTTAGCAGCCAAGTGCTTAACTGTGAACCACCAGGTCTTTTCAGTCAGTGATTAAAAAAAAAACCCAAAAACCAAACCCATTGCCGACAAGTTGATTCCAACTCATAGTGACCCTATAGGACAGAGTAGTATTACCCCATAGGATTTCCAGAGAGCAGCTGGTGGATTTGAACTACCTACCTTTTGGTTAGCAGCTGAGTGCTTAACCATTGCACCAGCGGGGCTCCCGGTCAGTGATAGTGATAGGAAATACTTTTATATCACATGACCTACTTGGCATTGTTTCACATGCTTTAAAACACATACACACACACACACACAACAATCCCTCACATAACCTTATGATATTTAATTATTTTATTCCCATTATTTTATCCCCATTTTGCATATGAGGAAAATGAGGCACAGAGGAGTTAAGTAACTTACCCACAAGTCACACAGTCAACAGTGGAGCCAGATTTCAGTCCCGGGGGCTGACTGGAGCCTGAGCTTGTATCTCCTCTGCTTATTGCAAACAAAACTCACCTCTTTTTCTGTGCCTGTTCTTTACAGTTTAACCCATTGCCATCGAGTCAATTCTGACTCATAACGATCCTATAAGACAGAGTAGAACTGCCCCATGGGGTTTCCAAGGCTGTAATCTTTACAGAAGCAGACTGCCACACCTTTCTCCCATGAAGCAGCTGGTGGGTTCACCGACCTTTCGATTAGCAGCTGAGCACTTAACCACTGTGCCGCCAGGGCTTCTTCTTCACAGTTTAGATATTGAACATGTGGTCCTCTGTTTTATATGTATGTGTATATCTTGATGTCAAAGTAAAAAATAAAAAGGAGTCTTTGTTTAACTTCTTTTTTTAAACAGACAAATTCTCTTGGGCACAGTAGATGTAGAACCAGTTTGGTAATGATCTGGTCATTTGTACAGTGGGGCCATGATATTTTTTCAAAGTCAGAAGGAAGAAGTTCATATCCAAAATCTTGCATATATTTTGAAGTTCGACAAAAGAATCTTGAACTAGTTTTCATGAAGTTTAGGTGGGTTAAAGAAATTCCAAGCTAGCATGTGGCTGTTAAAAATAGTAAAGTTTTTTTTTTTCTTTTTTTTTTAAATATTTGGAATTGATTTTCCTTGTAATTCAATATTCTTGGGTTTGGACATAGGAAATTCTACAATATTTCATGTAACCAATACCTTATCTGATATGCGGCCCTTGGTTATATCTTAAACAAAGTAATCTGTGTTAGTATATTTTACCATCAAAGGAGGAAGCTCACAGTTTTATTTTGTTTTCAAAATCATACTTGGGGGAAAAAAAAACCAAAACGACATTTACATTCTCTCATCGTCTCAGGAAATGGGCACAAGTAGATTTTAGATTTGAAACTGTTTGTCATCCAGTTTGTAGCTGGCTGAGGAATGAAAAAAGCAGAACTCATCTTGGTCACTCTAATTGGCACTGACAGCAGACACCAGTGTGCCAACAGTTCCAAAGAATTCCTGAGGAAGAGCTACTTCAGCTGTCCGAGATTTTCCCGATTTGTTTCGTTTGCTCATTTGATGTATAATCTTGTGGTTTCTGGCTCTCTTCACCAACCAAAGCAGAAAAACATATTCAATTCTTAGGCCGTTTTAAGTAGAACTTGCTCTCCAAGTTCCAGCTATTTCCACAAATTAAAGAACTTGACTGTGGATTTTTTTTTTTTTTTTAAGTGAACTCTTTGCTGTTAACTCAAACCCTGCCCCGGTTTCAACAGACAAATGCAAATTGCCTCTTAAGATGTGGCCACCGTCGGTGATTCAAAAGAACAAAATTGAAACTTTAAGGACTTGAAATGGAACTCAACTTTGGAATAAAAGAGTTCATATTTCAAAGATTAATATTTAAATAATAATAATTTTTAATATTCCCTTTGAGCATAAATTTCTCCTGATTAAACACAACCCACAAGGTTGTGTTGTATTAATCATCCTTTTAGTGAGCTGTCTGAAACTCTGGCATGGTGAATGCTGAGCGAATGTTCTGGTTTGTGTTTATTTTAGCTTTCTCTGTTGGCGGTGATGGGATTAGATGAAAACATTCTAGAACTGAACTGAGTTCGACTATTCAAGTACTGGATTTTATTTTCTTAGTACTCTTATAGGCTTAAAATGAATGCTTATTCTTGTGGCCACTTTTGTTTTCCTTTTTTCTCTCTGTGTGTTGCTAAGTGAAAGACATTTGGCATACTTAGTATTAAAAATATGTCCAATTCAAAAAGCATTAACTGGATGAAGTCTTCTGCTTGAATTATCTCTTGCAGTTCTCACAGCCATCCTTCAAGGTAGGTACCACTGTATTACTACTAATATTATAGAGCTTAGGAGGCTTGGCCTTCCAGAAGTTCAATAACTTGTCCGAGGTTATCTCACTAGTTCAGGCTTTCTCAACCTCAGCAGTATCAGCATTTTGGACTGGATAGGTCTTTATCATGTAGTGCTGTGTTGGGTCAACAGCGTTTGTATCCCCTCTCCACTAGACGCTAGTAGCATTGCCAGTCGTGACTATCAAAAATGAGTCCAAACATTGCCAAATGTCTCCTGGGGGCAAAATCGCCCCCAGTTGAGAACTAAGCACTAGTTACCTGGAAGAACCCAAGCTTACATTAGGATAATTTCCTTCCTCTTAATCCCTGTGCTGTATCACTTCTCCCTGTTCATACTGTACACAGCTACAAACATCAGCCCTGTAGTCCCTTAATGTGCTTCTTCTGAAAGTAGAGTTTTAGCCCTTAGTAAGTGAATCATTAATGACTGGTTGTTCATCTTGGTGCTAGACTAAGTACATTGATAAACACCTTCCTATTCTATTTGTGGGTAACCAGTTGCCCTCTAGTCAATTCCGACTCATAGCAACCCCATGTGTGTCAGAGTACAACTGTGCTCTATAGGGTTTTCAATGCCTGATTTTTCACCAGGCCTTTCTTCTGATTCCAGACGCCATCCCTTTGGTTAGTAGCTGAGCGTGTTAACTGTTTACACCACCCAGGGACTCCCTGTTTGTTCGTAGTATCAGTTAACATGCTGCAGGGGTCTACATATTGTGAAGGAAATATCATAAGCATAGTACCATAGATGAAGAGCTGCATAGTCAACATTTTTTAATTACCTCTCTTCCCTTGCTGACTGTGTGGTGGCTATATGTAATATTCACATGTTTACTAAGTCAGACTTATAATCAGTATTTCCTCTGAAGAGGTCACTGACTTACTTGTTTTTCTTCTTTTCCTTTTTTTGAGAAAGTTGAGAATCATCCTTTTACCATACTGCCTCTTTACCTTTGACTTCAGAAAGTGGTTGTAATGGTTACTGCAAAACACTTAGAAATGAATTCTAAAACATTCACTCTATTGAAAAGTAAGTATAATTTTTGAAAAGAGCCTAATTCTTTGGAATTAGTTTTCAAGGTAGAATAGTCCACCTGTCAGCCATCAGAGTAGACCCATGTTTCAAACACTGTATGAAGAAGGCCAGGAGGTAGCAACACATGCCTTTCCCAAACCACTACAGACTGGTTTCTGTTTTCTCAGGAGCGGACACCTTCTTATGCCTTCTAGTCACTGGAACTTTGGATGAATACAGGTTCATTTTAGAAAAACTATATGAAAGACATTGGTGATGTCTTGATGTTGGTGTCATCCATTCACTTCATAGAAGCTGAGAACTCATCTTGGCCTCTTCCAGTGTAGGTGTGTTTGAAGTGTATTGTCCTGTGGGAATTGATTTTCCAGAGTAGAAAATTTGCCATGGGAAAGAGCTTGGACTCTGGAGATACACAGGCAGGGGTTACACCACAGACCTGTCCCTTGCTTGGGGAAGTTAAGTAACTTAGGTGAATACTCAGGTGATCAGGAATCCCATCATCTCAGCCCTGTAAAATGGTCATCAAATTGGTTTTGCCAGTTAGTACATAAATGCTTAGCTGAAATAGAACAAATCTCCATCTACCTACAGTAATAGGCAACCAAATGTTTCTGTTTAATTGCTCTTGATTTATTGAGTGACAAGAAATCATGGCTACCTAATTTATAAATGAGGTGGAGTTTTTCTGGCAAATATATAGCGTTTTTATTGCTTAATAAATGCTTTGTGAGTTAAGCCCTGACTCTTACAATGTGGGGAATGAAGGAACATTATGTTTACTTAGAATGCTGTGTAATTTTAATATACATTCATGTTATTGTTTTAAGCACCTATAACAGTCAAGAAATGAATGACTCATTCCACTAAATTGAAATAACAAAGCAAATTACAAATTGATTTAATAAGTGTCAAAGTAAATATTTCTTTACAGAGTAGATGATTTCACCTTGCCTGAATTGGGTCATTAAAGTAGATGCAACACAAGGAAAACAAACATCTTTTATAAGATTGGTTTATAAAACAAGCCATAGAGTATAGATAGCTTTCTTATTTCTTAATGCTGATCTACAAATTTTGTGATTATAGACGAGAAAGTACAAAAGGAAGGAAATGGGTCTAGAGAAAGGAGGCAGCTCTTCTTTATCCTTGCTCTTTACATCCCAATAGCCATATTTCTGATTTCTCTCCCAATGTGGCAGAAATTGAGTTGGAAAAACGAGGGGCAAGCAGTAAAGGAGACCTGCCTTCCCTTCTTTCTTTGTCAGGTAAGAAGAACTGGTACCACCCCTTTCTCTTTGGTGATAAAAATGTATCAACTTTAAAAATAAATAGGATTGTACTAACCGTTAACAGCTCAGCTACTAACTGAAAGGTTGGCAGTTTGAATCCACCCAGTGGCACCTCAAAAGAAAGGCCAGGCTATCTACCCGGCAGTCTACTTCTGAAAGGTCACAGCCATTGAAGATCCTCTGAAGCTCAATTCTACTCTGAAACACGTGGGGTTGCCAGGGAGCTGGGATTGACTTCATGGCAACTGTTTACTTTTTTTTTGGTGTGTGTGAAGACATACTGATATTACTTGCTCAATCAGAAACTGGAACCACATTAATTCTGTCCCTGTTCCATGTAGGATGCCATTCAGAGTGCTGTGGGGGATTCAGAGGTGGAGAAAAACAAGCCTCACTGTCAGGTCCGTGAGCACAGGACTTTTCTGTAGTTGTTGGCTGTCTTAGTCATCTAGTGCTGCTGTAACGGAAATACTACAAGTGGATGGCTTTAACAAAGATAAATTTATTCTCTCACAGTCTAGGAGGCTAAAAGTACAATTTCAGGGTGCCAGCTCCAGGGAAAGGCTTTCTCTGTTGGCTCTGGGGCAAGGTCCCTGTCATCAATCTTCCCCAGGTCTAGGAGCTTCTCAGCTCAGGGACCTTGGGTCCAAAGGATGCCCTTCTCTCCTTGTTCTTCATTCTTGGTGGTAAGAGGTCCCCAGTCTCCCTGACCGCTTCTCTCTTTTATATCTCAAAAGAGATTGACTCAAGATACGACGAAATCTTGTAGATTGAATCCTGCCTCATTAACATAACTACCTCTAATTTTGCCTCATTAACATCATAGAGGTAGGATTTACAACACATAGGAAAATCACATCAGATAACAAAATGGTGGACAGTCACACAATACTGGAAATCATGGCTTAGTCAAGTTGACACACATTTTTGGGGGACACAATTCAATCCATAACATTGACTAATATTTTCAAATCATTGAATGATAAATGCAGAAAATACATCTTCATCTACTGCACACTGGATTTCAATTCACGGCTTAGTATGGGTGACGTTTACATTTCCTCATATGTGGGCTGTGTTATTGTCTTAGTTTCCTAGTATTGCTGTAATGCAAATACAAGAATTTGTTTTCTCACAGGTCTGGGGCTGGGAGTCCAAATCAGGGTCTTGGCCATGTCGACTCCTTTCTGGTTGTTCAAAAACCCATTGCCCTCAAGTCAGTTCCGATTCATAGTGACCCGATAGGGCAGAGTAAAACTGACCCATAGGGTTTCCAAGGAGCACCTGGTGGATTCAAACTGCTGACCTTTTGGTTAGCAGCTGTAGCTCTTAACCACTGTGCCATCAAGGTTCCCTCCTGGTTGTTGGCCCTGGGCATGCCTTGGTTCCCTGGCATTCCTTGGCTTGTAAGATGATCCTCATGTGGCATCTGTCTTCCTTTCAGTGTCACTGTCCATTCTGCTCTTCCTATAACCCAGGAGTGATTAGATCTAGAACCTACTCAACTCTAGTATGACCTATTTAACATAACAAAGATAGCCCTGTTTCTAAACAGGATTACATCCACAGGTATAGGGTCCAGGGTTTCAATAGTATTTTGGAGGGACACAATTCAGTCATAACAGTTATACTGTGTTTCTTTAAGAACATTTAGGTTTAGCTTCAAAGAATAGAGGAAAATGTTATTTGACTAAATGTCTATATAATATGTAGTACTATCTCTAGATTAAGCATGACTTTCAAATGGTTAATCAATGAGAATTTTAGCATTTTCCTAAAATGTATAGATTTTTCTCTGATGACTATGTGCTCTGTTCCATGTTGCTTTGAAATACCATGAAGCAAGCTAACCGCTGCCTCTTCTTCACAATGTTCAAACTTTTGTCATACCTCGTTACCTAAATTCATGGCCAGTAATTTAATTTAAGACTTGTCATACCTTTTATATGGTTGCTGTTTAGATAAAACTGAAACCCTGTTGATTTGATGAGATTGAAAATGTATTGAACTAAAATCAGTAAGTACCAGTAGGATTTTAAATATGTCATGTAGTTTCTGAGGATAAAAAACAACGGATACTCTTGGGTATTTATGACCTACCTGGGAACCAAGTAATAATGTTTTATAGATCCTGTACTCTTTAGATTGGAGCCTGGTGGTACAATGGTTAAGAGCTCAGCTGCTAACCAAAAGGTCAGCAGTTTGAATCCACCAGCCATTCGGTGGACACCCTGTGGGGCAGTCCTACTCTGTCCCATACCCATTGCCATTGAGTCGATTCTGACTCAGATTGACTTGATGGCGGTTGGTTTGGTTTTTGGTTTTATACTCTTTAGATTATTGCCAGCCTTAACTATTCCTTTAGCTTGTTTAGCATTGTTTATATGGCTCTTAGTTACTTGTTTTTTGTTGTTGTTGTTGTTTTATTTTTCCCCTTGAATTGAAATAATTTTACCCTAAGCTCTGAGTATTAAAGGTACTTAGCATCTTATTTTTCAGAATTATACTTTTAAAATTCTTACTCATAGAAATGCTGATCATGTCATTTGTCTCCTTATTTAGACCATCTGTCTCCAAATTTGTTTTAAAACATTATTTATGAACCAAAAACCAAACTTGTTGCCATTAAGTAGATTCTGACTCATAGCAACACCATGTGTTTCAGATTAGAACTGTGTGTGCTTAGGGTTTTCAGTGGTTGGAATGTTAAGAAAGTAGATCACCAGGCCTTGCTTCTGTGGCACCACTCATTGGATTCGAACTGCCAACATTTTGGTTAGTAGCCCGGTGCAAACTCAGTATATATCAAGCGTATAATATTTAAATATTACTACTTAAGTAACGTTAAGGAGACTATAATGAAACTTTAACCAAAAGTTAGTAAATGAGTACAGTTAGCTTTTATGTAAGCTAAAATTTATATTTTCGACAGTAGTGAGGTCTTAAGGTTCACCCACATTGTGGTCTTTTGAACTTTATAATGAACTAATCTTACTCCTCATTCCAGCTTTCTATAGAAAATTTAACCTGAAGTTGATAGATCCAGGTGACACACCAGCCATGTGAAAACTAGAGCAGGATCTGTCCTGACATGACCAAAATGAGCCTGGGGTGGTTGAGAACCTGATGCAGTGGGCTGGGTGAGAGGAGCCTGCTGTCTCCATGCTGGGTTTGGAGTCACACTGCACTGTGTGGCTGCCCCAAACACCAGCCCCACTGCTTGCCTGCTGCTCCATCAGTATCACATCCTTTCTTCAGGTCCGCAAGGGGCTTTTCTACAGAGAAGAATGCATTTTAAAATAGAAATTTATCTTAGCGGAGGCTTCCTGATACTAATGCGATCTTATAGTGGGCCTTTGCTGGTTGCTGACTTAGAACAAGAATGGCCCAGGGAAGTGTCTGTGGAAAGGAGAGACGAGGGGAAACAAACCGTCCAGCTAAAGGTGGGGACATCAAAGGAATGACATGAGAGAGGAAGTTCCATACACATGGACTCGGCAGGGACTTAACCTAAAGGAAAGTTACAAATCTGTAAAAGGAAGTGACACTTTCATGGAAGATTGGAAATGCAGATTGTGATGTAGTGACTAAGGAGGTGAGTGATATGTTAGATCAGCCCTGGATTTTGGGAGTCTTCTAATCCTGGGTTCAAGTGCCGATGTTTATAATCTACGAATTGGAGCAAATTATTTCATTGTTCTTTAGGCTTCAAAAAATCTTTTAAATGGGTTAGTAATAATGACCTACAGGGTTTTTGTGAGGATTAGTGATGAGATTTTTTTTTAAAAAGCCTGATCAGATGATTGGCACTGAGAAGGTGCTCAGTACTTGGTATGCACACATTTGTGACTATACATGCATGCATGTTTATTTATGTATGTGCATATATCGAGTCGAGTCGATTGCCATCGAGTCGATTACAACTCATAGTGACCCTGTAGGGCAGAGTAGAACTGCCCCATAGGGTTTCCAAGGAGTGGCTGGTGGATTCGAGCTGCCAACCTTTTGGTTAGGAGCCGTAGCTCACTGTAGCTCTTAACCACTGCACCACCAGGGCTCCTATGACGGCTGCTAGCCAAAAGGTCAGCAGTTCGAATCCACCAGCCACGCCTTGGAAACCCTATGGGGCAGTTCTACTCTGTCCTGTAGGGTCGCTATGAATTGGAATCGACACAACAGCAACACATAGATACGAAACAACACATAGATACGAAAAAACATAGGTGCCTTTCAGAGATAGGGAAGAAAGCACCTTTTGAATCTGTATGAAAAGAGTTTAGGATTTATTGCCCTGCTTTTATCCAGGGTAGAAGTCCCTACTTTGTTCAAAGGGCATCAATAGGATTAATATTCAAAGTTTTCTTTGAATTCCTAATACAGAAGGGACTGGAAGTAAAACCCATACCTATTTCTAGAAGGGAATAAGTTCTAAATATCAGGCATCAGGCCCAGTGGGAAAACTAGGCTGTTTTATGGTTCGTTGTATTTTCTTGTCTTCATATGTATATTTTCCTGGTTCCACGAAGAAGGTTTAGAATGACTCAGTTGACTGGCAAGAGGTGTTGGAGGTCCTTCATATGCTGTCTGGAGTCACGCTCTGGAGTGCCCAGGGGTGGGTTAGCAGGAGGTCTTTGCGATGTTGGCATTTGGGGCTAGGCTCACTTTCTCTTGTATTTGGACAGTTAGTGGCTGCATCTCTCAGGAAACTGCAGTTCATTTTTTGACTGTCCAGGAAGGGCCTTTTCAAATGCTAGTGTCCAACAAACAAACAGTCTCTCCCTGCACAGGGCAAGGAGGTTGCGTCTCACCCAGGGGTCAGGAAACAGGCGCCTCCGTACCTTTTCAACTGTTTGTTTTCACACATTATCTTCTATTCCAGACCAGGAGATTGACATACACCCTAACCTCATGGGCTTAGGTGGGGTCAGTTAAATAACTACCATCCCTCATCTTCACAAGACTTAAAATGAATCAAGCATTTCTGTAAGAATTCAAACAGTTGGACACACAACTTTTCATGTACTATACTTTTTTGAGAAGCTCCAGCACATTTGTTTGCTATCTGTCATGCTTACGCCTTTTAGAACTGTGGACCAAACCAGAGATTTTGTCCAATGTACAAGTAGACAAAAGAATTTTCCAGATTTAGAAATCGTGAAGTAATGGAACCCATCATCCTTTTAAAGATTTTTTTTTTTTTTTAAACACTTCCCTGTTTACGCTCTTTCTGCCTATTTCCGTGGTACCTGGGAGAATCCAGATGTTTCACAGGTGAGCAGTTACTGTGCAGCTGCACAGATCAGAACATGCTAGCTGTGCCTTGTTATGTGATGTGTTGACTTCCAATTGATTTTAAGTACGCTTGAAATGGTAATGAGAATGCCAAACTGGGAGATAGCATATGGCTTTAACAATTTGATCCTTAGAATGCAATAAAACATTTAAAAATGATAGAGCTTCATGATAGCCAACATCAAGGTGAGATCAGGGTGTTTGAATGACAGAAACCATTTCACCCCTCATTATTTTTAGCTATGCCTTTATTATATTTTATTGTGTTTATATGAAAGAAAAAAAGGGAGGGAAACCAGACTTTGCTATCCAAGTTTAGATCAAATTAAATCTGACATAAGACTTTGCTTAAAAGTTATGACTACTTTGGTGCTTTTGAACTCAAATCATCCTTTCAAGCAAAATTTAATATGAAAAAGTCAATTAAAATATAATAAAGAAAAATGTAGTTCAAGGAGTTGGAAAATGAGAGGAAATGTGTTAGGGCATGAGGAAAAGATAAAGAGAAATATTAACCATTTAGGCATTAATTACATTTATATATATAATACTCACTATGTATTCCCCTGTCAAGTGAGAGAAATATCTGAGTAAATAAGACAGACTATTTAGAGATAATTCCTTTATGAGGAAAAACATCATCAAAGTGCCATCCCAAGTCTGTTTTCTTTATTTGTTCTAGATTTTCCTGGTACCATTCCTAGCTAAACTGTGAAGGTCTGTGAGGTTATTTTTTTCTTAAACCCCGCTATTATGTTAAAAGGCTTGAAGATAGAAATAAAATGCTGTCAACTTTAAGATATTTATGATGTTTAAACAACTTGTGAGAAGGCCATTCTGTTAATAAGGACAGCACACTTCTCTACTATTCTGTCATTTCTGCTTCTGTAGAAATCTAAAGGATTGGGAGAATTATGCAGTAGGATTCCAGTTGCTATCGAGTTAATTTGGATTCATGGTGACCCAGTATGTCAGAATAAAATTGCACATCACAGGATTTTCAATGTCTATGATATTTCATAAGTAGATCTCCAGGCCTTTCTTCCGGAGCACTTCTTGGTGGATTTGAACCACCAACCTTTCTGTTAGTAGCCAAGGGCTTAACAATTTGCACCACCCAGGGACTCTTGAAATAAAATTAGTGCCTTCAATTTATGTATTGATAGAACGTTACAGCTGAGTGGGACTGCAGAGTTGGTTTACGCTGTTACTATTCTTTCCCAAATGTGGAAAATGGACTTATTTATAGTTAAAAATGTAATTGTCTACAATTGGAAATAAATACTTGATCTCCTCTATCCCAGTTTCGGTTTAATGTTTGTGTACACTTATCACTATTTCACTTCATTTGTTTCATTCAAAACTGTTAACGTAGTCACTTCATACAGACACAGGCTAGATCTAATGAAAGACTCTGAAACTTGCTCTTGAATGTAGAGTAGCAAATGTGAATGGAAGAAATGATGAAGTAAAAAAGCTGAACAGAAGATTTCAAAGGGTGGCTCGAGAAGACAAAACAAAGTACTATGCTTAAATGTGCGAAGACCTGGAGTTAGAAAACCAGAAGGGAAGAAATTGCTCAACATTTATCAAGCTGAAAGAACTGAAGAAGAAATTCAGACCTTGAATTGAAACATTGACACATTCTATGGGCAAAAAATCGAATGACACAAGAATCATCAAAAGAAGATGGAAAGTGTACACAGGGTCACCGTACCAAAAATAATTGGTTGACATTCATTCATTTTCAGAGGTAGCATGTGATCAAGAACTGATAGTACTGAAGGAAGAAGTCCAAGCTGAGCTGAAGGCATTGGCGGAAAACAAGCCTCCAGGAATTGACAGAGTACCAATGGAGATGTTTCAACAAATGAATGCAGTGCTAGAAGCACTCACTTGTCTGTGCCTAGAAATTTTGAAGATAGCTACCTGGCCAACCATCTGGAAGAGATCTATATTTGTGCCCATTCCAAAGAAAGGTGATTCAATGGAATGTGGAAATTATCGAAAAACACACAAGTAAAATTTTGCTGAAGATAACTCAAAACCAGTTGCAGCAGCACATCGACAGGGGACTGCCAGAAATTCAAGCTGGATTCAGAAGAGGACATGGAACAATGGATATCATTACTAATGCCAGATGGATCTTGGCTGAAAGCAGAGAATACCAGAAAGATGTTTACCTGTGTTTTCTTGACTATGATAAGGCATTCAACTATGTGGATCATAACAAATTACGGATAACATTGCAAAGATGGGAATTCCAGAGCACTTAATTGTGCTCATGTGGAACCTGTACTTAGACCAAAAGGTAGTCATTCAAACAGAACAAGGGGATCCTGCGTAGTTTAAAATCAGGAAAGGTATGCGTCAGTGTTGTATCCGTTGACCATACTTATTCAGTCTGTATGCTGAGCAGATAGTCCCAGAAGCTGGACTAAATGAAGAAGAACCTGGCACAAGATTGGAGGAAGAGTCATTAGCAACCTGCATGCAGATGACTCAACCTTGCTTGCTGAAAGCTAAGAGGACTTGACGCACTTACTGTTGAAGATCAAAGACCACAGCCTTCAGTATGGATTACACCTCAATATAAAGAAAACAGAAATCCTTACAACTGGACCAGTAAGCAACATAATGATAAACAGAGAAAAAATTGAAGTTGCCAAGGATTTCATTTTACTTGGATGTGCAAGTAAAATGAAGCAGCAATCAGGACATCAGAAGATGCATTGCATTGTGAAAAGCTGAGGCAAAGACCTCTTTAAAGTGTAAAAAAGCAAAGATGTCCATTTGAGGACTAAGATGTGCCTGATCCAAGCCATGGTATTTTTAATCACCTCATATGTATGCAAAAGATGGACAATGAATAAGGAAGAATGAAGAAAAAATGATGCATTTGAATTATGGTGTTGAAGAAGAATATCGACTATGCTATGGACTGCCAAAAGAACGAACAGATCTATCTTGGAAGAAGAACAGCTAGAGTGTTGTTTAGAAGCAAGGATGGTGAGACGTCGTCTCATTTACTTTGGATGTGTTATTAGGAGGGACCATTCTCTGGAGAAGGACATCATGCTTGGTAAAGTAGAGGGTCAGAGAAAAAGAGGAAGACCCTCAACAAGATGGATTGACACAGTGGCTGCAGCAGTGGGCTCAGACGTAGCAACAATTGTGATGATGGTGCAGGATTGGGCAGCGTTTTGTTCTGTTCTACATGGAGTCATTATGAGTTGGAACCGACTCAATGGCACCTAACAACAACAACAGATCTGTTGAAGGAAATGATTACTGTTTATTGAGCTCTTACTCCATCCTGGCTATTGTACTAAGTAAAGGTTTTACTTATGTTACCTCATTTAATCTTTACAACAACTTTGTAAGAAAATTTCAGATTAGAGAAGTTAAAGGACTTGCTGAATATTTACCCACTACTCATTACTAATAGAGGAAGTGTTTGGACACAGGCCCCTCTGATTGCATTTTATTCACCCTGAAATTTGGGTAGGCATCTCAACTTAAGAATGCAGTTATACTGGAGTTCAAAAATTCCTTGATTTTCAAGTGCTTTTAGGTGACAGTGTACAAGTTACACTTAATTAGAAACCAGGCACTGGAAACAGATTCTCTGTCACCCTCATTATCACTTCAAGTCCACTTGACTCATCATAGGGCTTGACTCCTGATAGTGACATTTGGATGTCCTGAGAAGTTCTTCAGGTCACAGAGCTATTTCTCACTGGGGCCCAATGGGTGTCACTCCATCTCTGGGACCTGTGGGATTTTTCAATTTTTTTTTTATTTTTTCCCATACAGAAATTTATATATACATTGTTATCTGGCTGTAATTTCTTTGCCCATACTATGACAGCACACTCTTCCTTTCCACCCCTGATTCCCCATGTCCATTCAACCAGCTCTTAACCCTCTCTGCATTCCCATCTTACCTCTGGACAGAAGCTGCCCGTTTAGTCTCTTGTATCTACTTGAGCTAAGAGGCACACTACTCACGAGTATCACTTTATGTCCCACAGTCTAGTCCAATCCCCGTCTGAACAGTTAGCCTCGGAAATTGTTTTAGTTCTGGCTGATTGAGAATCCAGGGGCCTTGCTTTCTGGGGCTCCTCCAGTCTCAGTCAGACCATTAAGTCTGGTCTTCTTACTAGAATTTGAGTTCTGCACCCCACCTTTCTCCTGCTCCATC
>NW_004444188.1:1623753-1687751 GCF_000243295.1 Trichechus manatus latirostris
TTGTCATCTTTTACATATTGACATCTGTTTCCCTATTTTCAGTGTTTTAGCTTTGATTTACTTTTTTGTCTTCCCTATCTGGGTTGATATCTCATTGCGCTGTCCTGTGTTCTAGTCTTGGGTTGTTATCTGATGTTACTGATTATGTAACTGGAGGACTCCCTTTAGTATTTCTTGTAATTTTGGTTTGGTTTTTGCAAATTCCCTAAACCTCTGTTTATTTGCAAATGCCCTAATTTCGCCATCATATGTGACAGAAAGTTTTGCTGGATATATAATTCTTGGCTGGCAGGTTTTTTGCTTCTAAGCTTTATATATGTCATCCCATTGCCTTCTTGCCTGCATGGTTTCTGCTGAGTAGTCCAAGCTTCTTCTTATTGACTCTCCTTTGTAGATGACTTTTCGTTTATCCCTAGCTGCTCTTAAAATTGTCTCTTTATCTTTGGTTTTGTCAAGCTTGATTATGATATGGCTTGGTGACTTTCTCTTGGGATCTACCTTATGTGGGGTTTGATGAGCATCTTGGATAGATATCTTGTCATCTTTCATGGTATCAGGGAAGTTTTCTGCCAACAAACCTTCAACAATTCTCTCTGTATTTTCTGTTATCCCCCCTGTTCTGGAACTCCAGTCACTCGTAGGTTATTCTCTTGATAGAATCCCACATAATTCTTAGGGTTTCTTCACTGTTTGTAATCCTTTTATCTGATTTTTCCTCAAGTAAGTTTGTGTCAAGTGCTTTATCTTTAATCTCACTAATTGTGACTTCCAGTGCCTCAATTCTGCTCCTATAACTTTCTATTGAGTTGTCTGATTCTGAAATTTTATTGTTAATCTTTTGGATTTCTGATTGCTGTCTCTCTATGGATTCTTGCAGCCTGTTAAATTTGTCATTATGCTCTTCTCTTATCTTTTTAATTTCCTCAGTTGAGTGTTCTGCATTTTACTTAATTTCCTTCCTAATTTCTTGAAGAGTTCTGTATATTAATCTTTTGTATTCTGCCTATGGTAATTCCAAGAAATTTTCCTCCTCTGGAAAATTTTTAGATTCTTTATTTTGGGAGCTTGCTAAAGCCATCATGGATTGCCTCTTTATGTGATTTGATGTTGACTGTTGTCTCCGATCCATCAGTAAGTTATTATATTTATTTATTTTATGTTTGCTTACTGTGTCCTAGCTTGTTGTTTTGATATGCCCAGATAGGCTACTTATATGAGACTGTTTGATTATTGGCACCGTTGAAGCTCTAATGTCCTGTCACCAGGTGATTAGACTTGTTACTAGGTATGTGAGCTCAGGAGTCTGCCCACTCTGCCTGTATAGATTCAGTTCAGGTGCCCAGGTAGGTAGCCACCAAGTGTGTTGTGTAAGCTCTCACTTACAGTTGTAGATAGGCATGGGTGATTGATGTAGGCACAAGCATCTAGCTGCAGCTGGGGGACACACTCTGAGCAAGGCAGGGGGCTGACGGCTGCCCCCAAGTGTCCAGGAGGAAGGGACATCCCTGTTCCCTAGAGCGTGTAGGTGGTTGGGTTTTGCAGCCAGACTATGAGCACCTAATACTGTTGGCTGTAAGGACTCGGGGGGGGGGGCCTCTTATTCATGGGCCCCTCTCACAGGAGGCTAGGTGGCGTGGGTGGAGTCAGCAGTCCCCAGGCCCCTGATGCGGGCAGGTGAAGACCCTGCTTAATGGGCGGAGCAGAGTCAAATATCAAGAAGCTGCCACTTCACAGCTGAAACAGTTGAAGTTAGAGTTCCAGTATATACCCTGTTAGATTGCAGTAATGAGGGCCTATGCTGTTGAGATGGGCCCACGCATGTCTATGCAGGGGGAAAGGCACTCAAAGTCCATGGATCCCTTATGTCTGTGCCTAGGGAAAGGAGCTGTGCCTAAGCTGAGTTCCTGGCTTAGGGGAGCTGGCAGTTTTTTTTTTCCCGTTTGTTAATTTGTTCATTCTCCAAGACAGGGGGAATGGCCCTGGGCATGTGACGGATCCTTCTTCCGGCCCAGGGGACTTAGCAATTGCTAAAGCTGGTCCAGGACCCAGTGCAGAGCAGGGAGTGGGGAGGTAAATGGGAGAGAGGTTTTTCCCTAAGGGGGATGTTTTTGATCCATGCAGTAGGCCACACGCAATTACTTGTCTTTTGCTGGATGGAGGGTTGCTTCTCACTGGTTTTGGTTGGCAGTGTAGACTCTCAGCGGCTGGTTCTCTCCTGGTGTGGAAAATGCACCTCCCAAGGACCACTGCTTGCCTGCCTCACTGCCCACTCCTGAGCTGCTCAGGCCTGAAGGGCTCAGGCTCTCGCCAGGTCAGGTCTGGCAACTCCTCGCTGCTTCTGAACCATCTCTTCCTCCCCCTGCCACTCAGTCTGGTACCTCAACTCTGCCTTTGATGCTCAGGGCTCCCAGATAGCCATATATAATCGAATCACTTGTGTTTTTCTGGTCCTTGTTGTAAGAGGTTCCACCGGAAAGGTCTGACTGCTCCACCATCTTGGCCCTGCCTCCCTGGATTTTTTCAATCTGAAAGAAGCTTTGGACATTGTAAAACCATTTTATTCCTGTTATGACTTTAACACTGAAAGCAAGAGAAGTGAAGTGACTTTCCCAGGCCACACTAGGTAGTGACAAAGCTAAGACAAAGACCCGGGTCTCTGGTATCTCAAGTCTTTACCTCTTTGTACTATTTAGACAGCCTCCCTTTAAAAAGCACATTAGAGTGATAGGTTCAATCATATGTAATTTACTTTATGCAGCTAGGCATTATGATAGAATAAGGGAATTATTTTCTTATTAAGATAGCAAATGCACACAGCTTTTGGCCCTATGAAAAGTTTTGACTCAGTGGGGTAAAATATTCTCCTGTGTCAGTAGTGACCAAATTCTGGCCGCTACATACCTAGAACATTCTTAAGAAAAGTCTTAATAACTACTATCTAGAAGGTGTTTGGAGCCCTGGTGGTATAGTGGTTAAGAGCTTGGCTGCTAACCAAAAGGTCAGCAGTTTGAATCCACCAGCTGCTCTTTAGAAATTCTGTAGGGCAGTTCTACTCTGTCCTGTAGGGTCCCTATGAGTCCGAATTGATTGAAAGGCAGTGAGTTTGTTTGTTTTTTGGTTTAGTAAGTGTTGGGAGCACTGGTGGCACAATGGTTAAGAGCTCAGCTGCTAGTCAAAGGGTTTGTAGTCCAAATCCACCAGCTGCTCCTTGGAAACCCTATGGGGCAGTTCTGCTCTAACCTATAGAGTCGTTGTGAGTCAGAATCAACTCAGCAGCAAAGAGTTTGGTCTTTTTGTGGTTGTATTTACTGTAGATACAACATGTTGCTAATCCTAATTCTTAAAGTAACCTTGTAAGGTAGATATCATTATCAACCTTTACCTGGGAGAAAACTGTGACTCAGTGAAGTTAAATGACATTCACAGTGTCACAAGTTACTCATTAAAATATTCAGGAACTGAATATTAGCTTCTGTAACTGTAAAGTTTACACATTTCCCTCTATACTGCATGGGCCTGACCAAAAAGTAGAAGAAATATTAACTTGGTCTAACAGTGCTACACAGAACTAAAGAAATTTCTTCTTAAATTGCACTTTAGCCATCTAATTCCATCTATCTTCCTTCCTCTCTCCCTCCCTTCCTTCTTTCTTTTCTCTTTCTCCCTCCTTTCCTTCTTTTCTCTCCCTCCTTCTCTCCCTCACTCCCTCTGTTTCTTCTTCTCACCAGTCAGCTAAAAAATGCTTCTATATATTTTCCAGATGAGGAAATCAGATCACAGGAAGATTAAATAACTCCCCCAAGACCACAGAGCTAGTAAGTGGTAGATCTGTAATTTAAATCAAAGATCTAAATAAAAATGTTGCATCCAGCATTGAAAAAAGATTAAGTAACATTATCCTTACAAGCATTAGAAATAAAAGTTTTGTGTAGAGAAGTACAATGATGAGGATGATGTTTTCAAAATATTCATCTGAAAGTAGTTGAGAGTGATTGGAAAAGAGGGACTGTAGACAAAGAGACCAGTGAGAGGCAAGTACAGTTCAGTCATTTATGGGGATAGCAGTGAATATTTGAGAAGGAGAGGCCCATGAAAAATGTTGTAAAAGAATTGACCTCACTAGTGACTCATTTGGGTGGTAAGTTAGGAGGAAGCAGAGGTAGTGAGACCTTTTTACTGTGCGTAACTGAGAGGTTGTCAATACCACTGACCTAAATGGAGAAGTCAGAAAAAGAGCCTGAGAGATTGATTTGAAGTTCCAGATAGATATATGGCTGTTGATATCCACTAGGTTTGGAAACACGGTACTGAATTTCTGATCAGATGTTGGAAGTGGGCTTAAAAATTTGGGATCTAGTCATATAAGATTAAACTTGTAGCATTTCATCGTGTATCAAAAAGAAGGTGCCTGAGAACAGAATTATGAGGCCTGTCCACATTTAGGAGTTGGAGAGAAGGTAGGCATGGTTAGAAAGTTAGGAAGAAAACTGTGACAGGACATCAGAGAAACCGATGGAGGGGAGAATTTAGGGAAAGAAACAGTGGTCAGGAACAGCAATCCTTGCAAAGAAGTCAAGGTGAAGGAAGATTGAAAGAGATCATTGGATTTTGTATTATCAAGTCATATTGTGGACTTATTAAAGAGGAGTTCCAAAAGTGCTTCAAGATAATGTATGCTAGATTATAAGGAGCCAGGGAATGAGTTGGAGGACAAGAAACAAAGACAATAAAATGTATATGAATGCAGAAAGAAAGACAGTGGGAGCCTGAGAGAATTCCAGAACTTGGAAAGATATTTTGGAATAGTGAAGACCCAGTCATCTTCGTTAGAGAAGACCTAGTTTGAGGTTAAGTCTTTGATTTATTATAATGCTGAGCACAGTGTCTTAGCTACACAAAGTGTTGAATAGATGTTTGTGGAATGACTAATTTATCAAGCCCGAAAGATGTGTATTACCCTCACGTTATAAAAAGCAAATATGCAATCAAACAAATAGAGGCCCTGCCCTGTAGTAGGCAGGAGAGCTGGGGAAGGTTGGATACAGAGTACAGGTAGCTTTCAGAAAGAAGTTTCCGCTGGATGGCCAGGCAGGAGTAAGGCATGGGAAGGCAGTGAGGATTCAGAGACAGCGGGGAGTGTAGGATGAGATTGAAGGGGCGCGCAGCGAGTCAGAGCCAACTGACAGATTGTGGCTCTGGGAAGGCATAGACTAGCAGCCCAAACCTATCGGCCCGGATCTGTCTCACCATGGAATCACAGTCCATTGTTGAGACATTTTGCCAGCATTGTTTACAAGCAGGCCTGAACTTTAAGTGACACAGCATGATCCCAACCAAGAAGTTCTGGAGCACAGCCAGGCTGCCAGCACTGTTATGCCCAACATCCCCAATTCCCTGCAGAGACCACAGGCTTCTGGATAATGGAAGACAGCAGGCTGCCCTAACAGCTGTTAAATGAGAGCTGAAGTGGATTAATGGTCTGGGGAAGAAAGCCCGAAAGACAGTCCCAGCCCAGAGAAAAGAGAACAATTCTGGAGTCAGCACAACTGGGTATAAACACCAGCTGATACCTACACAAGCTTGAGCAAATCTCTGAAACTTCCTGACTCTGTTTTGTCTTTTATAAAATGGTACCAATGACAATGCTGGACTCATAGAGATGTCTTGAGGATCTTATGAGACATCTGTGAAAGGACTTTGTAAATTGTACGTGCTACCCAAATATTAACTCCCTTGATAATTCTTATTGTCCCTGGTAGTGTAGCAGAGATGTTGGTGGTTAAGAAACAGTACTGGCAGAAGGCTTGCCCTGTGTCTGGCATGCAGTAGTTAGAAACGAGAGCTTTTTCCTTAAGTCCATTGTGGTTGCTCCTGGAGATCAGGTAGAAGAGCTCAGAGCCTACTACAAATAATGCTTCTTGGTTCGTATGGAAGGAAAGCACTTTTAACAATAGAGATTTGCTTTTTAAATCATATCTAAATATGTGAATAAAATTTATGTCATTAAACACTTATTTAAAGTAAAGGGTAGCAAGCTCAGCTATTTTGTGGGCATAAATACTTTTGCTTGTTTGTAAATATGTATAAATATGTGTTTATGTATACATATGTCTTAGCCTGGGTTCTCTAGAGAAGCAAAATCAGTGAACCATGTATATATATGCATATAAATATATAGAGAGAAAGAGAGAGAGATTTATCTTAAGGAAGTGGCTCACACCTTTGTAGAGGCTGGCAAGTTCCACGTCCATGGGTCATGCATCAGGCTAGAGGTTTCTCCTGACTGACATAGTTGCAGGGACTGACATACCCAAGATCAGCAGGTCAGATGGCAGGCTGCTAGCTCACAGGGTCAGAGGCTGATGAATCCAAGATCAGCAAGCAATACAGCAGGCTGTTGGCTCAAGTCCCAAGAACTGGAGGTCAGATGATGACCAGCCAGATGCAGGAACCAGAGCCAGCAAGAGCCAGTGTAAGATTTGCCAGAACATCCGTTTATATTGGCTACAGGCCACGCTTCGGAGGAAACTCCCCTTACAACTTACTGGCTGATCACATCAGGTAACATCATGGAGGTGATTACATTATATCACAAAATGGAGGATAACTATATCATTCTGTAACTGCCAAACCACTTAGAATTATAGTCTAGCCAGGTTAACACACAAACTTAACTGTCACGTGTCTGTGTGTATATATAAATGTGTGTGTGTGTGTGTGTGTGTGTACACAGGAGGAGCCCTGGTGGTGCAGTGGTTAAGCACTCAGCTGCTAACCAAAGTGTCTGAGGTTCGAACCCAGAAGCCTCTCTGTGGGACAAAGATGTGAAGTCTGCTTCCGTAAAGATTACAGCCTTGCCTTGGAAAACCTACGGGGTAGTTCTACTCTGTCCTATAGGGTCACTATGAGTCAGAATATGTGTTACACAAAATATGTATATAACTGCCATATTTTCTTGTTCTCTCCTTCATAAAGATGGCTTTTGAAATGGTAATTCATTTGTTTCAGTTTCTCATGGTAACCATCTTGATAAAATAGCTTTAAGATAGTTCCTTTGCCTTAATTTGGAGTTACCATTGCAGAATCATTCCTACCTAGTGCACGGTTCTTCCTGGATTTTGTCCCTGCCCAGCTTCTCAATTGGAAGGCAATATGGCAATTCCGATTTCATTAAAGCACCCTGTAGCTCAGGGAACAAATTGGAGAAATCATGATTGATTACATTCTGTGCTTTCTTAGTCTTCGTCAGGTTTGTTCAAAGCCAAGTTAGACTTTTCAAAGCAAGAGTAGCTTACTGGGACTCTACACTCAGTACAGAGAATTATCATTTGGCAAAAGCTCCAATTATTATGAAGAGTGAAATGAAAAAGGTGGACGTAATTTTGCTTTAGGACCCTTACCTTTGTATCAGTAGACTTTATCTGCCCTGCAGTTGGATACGTCTGACAACCCTATTAGGAAAGAAGTTACTATTGTTATTGTTAGGTGCCATCCAGTTGGTTTGATTCGTAGAGACCATGTGTACAACAGAACAAAACACTGCCTCGTCCTGCCCCATCCTCACAATTATTGCAATGTTTGAGCCCATTCTTGGAGCCGCTGTGTCGATCCATCTCCTTGAGGGTCTTACTCTTTTTCGATGATCCTCTAATTTATCAGGCAAGATGTCCTTCTCCAGGGATTGATCCCTCTTAATAATGTGTCCAAAGTATGTGAGACAAGTGTCACTATCTTCAGTTCTAAGGAGCGTTCTGGATATACTTCTTCCAAGACAGATTTGTTCGTTCTTCTGGCAGTCTATGATATATTCAGAATTCTTCCCCAACACCGTAATTTAAAGGCGTCAGTTCTTCTTCGGTCTTCCGTATTCTTTGTTCAGCTTTTGCATGCATTCAAGGCAACTGAAAAATACCATGGCTTGGGTAAGGCACACCTTAGTCCTCAAAGTGACATCTTTGCATTTGAACACTTTAAAGAGGTCTTTTGCAGCAGATTTGCCCAGTGTAATACATTGTTTGATTTCTTGACTGCTGCTTCCGTGGATGTTGATTGTGGATCCAAATTGAGTGAAATCCTTGACAATTTCAGTTTTTTCTACATTTGTCATGATGTTGCTTATTGGTCCAGTTGTGAGGATTTTTGTTTTCTTTATGTTGAGGTGTACTCCATACGGAAGACTGTGGTCTTTGATCTTCATCAGTAAGTGCATCAAGTCCTCTTCACTTTCATCAAGCAAGGTTGTATCACCTGCATATCACAGGTTGGTAATGAGTCTTCCTCCAGCTCTGATGCCGTGTTCTTCTTCATATAGTCCAGTTTCTTGGATTATTTGCTCAGTATACAGTTTGAATAAGTATGGAGAAAGGATACACCCCTGACGCACACCTTTCCTAATTTTCAACCGCACATGTCACAAAAAGATGGTGTATCTTTTGATGCATGTGAATTTTGCCCAAGGACCTTCATTCCTGTTTTAAATGAAACTGATAACCCATTGGTAGATACATTGCAGAGAAAATCTACCACCATAATCCCAGGTTAATGATCATCTCCGTTCTCAGAGTTTGTTGTGTTAGATTTTTTTTTTTTTTTTTTTTGCTGGTAGGAGGGTTAGGCTCTCTGGAGACAGTTTTCTCCTTTGCAACTAGATGGGGATAATGGAAAGTGGGAAGAAAGCTCGTCTGAAATGCCACTTCTCCAAGTTCTTCAGATTGTCCCAATCAAATAGGACCTCTCTTTTGTTTGCGCCTGGATATAATTTTGTTAGTACCGCTTTTTAGGGCATGTATACCTTTCTGCCTTAAATTATTCGTTTATCCACCCACCTTGTCTCTCTCTTTCTCCTAATTAACATGCAGGCAAGGATTTGATCTGAAACTTTTACTAAATTCCCTTAAGGTACTTTGGACAGAGCCCTCCGTTTACCCTCTGCTCAGTTAGTAAAGGCTGGGCTGCAGTTGTTCCAGTGAAGTAAACCGAAAGAACAATGATAGCGGTCCCTTTTCTTGTCTCTGTAGGGAAGAGAAGAGTTGAGGCAATAGGGGAGATAATTCAGCTTCTGGGCATCGATTATTAAAGGAAAAAATGACTATGTCATAATGTCTTTTGGAGTATTGGAATTGACTGAATAACTAATAACCTTTAAACTAGCATATAAAGAGTAGAGTGCAATCTTATTACTCATTGATGAGTGAAGCTTTCCAATAAGGACAAGATAAACCCAAAAAACCAAACCCATTTCCGTCAAGTCGATTCTGACTCATAGCTACGCTATAGGACAGAATAGAACTACCCCATAGGGTTTCCAAGGCTGTAATCTTTATGGAAGCAGACTGCCACATCTTTCTCTTTCAGAACGGCTTGTGGGTTCAAAAACACTGACCTTTTAGGTTAGCAGCTGAGCGTTTTAACCGTTGTGCCGCAAGGACTCCTGCAAGGACAAAAGAACAGATAGTAAATAACTTCTCATATAACATGAAGGGGTTCCCTCTTAATTTTTTATTTCTTATTCTTTTCCTTTCTTTTTCCCTTTTCTTTCTCCCACCCCCACACTTTTTTTTTTCCTTTGCTTTTTTGTCCGGCCTTAGTAGGTAATTGAAACCTGGATTAGGAATAAAGAAAAGATGAGTGATTAAGACTGTACATGTTTCTAGGTAACAAAAACAGTGATTTTTCTTTGGGTCTTGATGAAGCCATTTTGACTGTGTTAAATGTGCTGCTTTCATTGGAGCCATGTCTGTTGTTTACTTCAGTATCACACCCTTGAACTCAAGGACTTCAGGAAGCCATCGTATGTAAATTAATCCCAACTCTGTTTTGTTAATTTTTAAGCATATTATTGTGAAATTTTTTTTTAAATTTTTGGTCATTGTTGTTTTTGGTGGAAAATTATCATTTATTTTAACATTGCAAAGGAGCTTAGATATAACCAAATCCATTTCCTTCCGTAAAGATGAGTGGCATAATGTCCAGAAAAGTTAACTGGCATGTAAGAATCAGTGGAACATTCTGGAGTAAAATCATGATCGTTTAACTCTTACCCAGGTGCTGTTTTAGATATACCTTATTTCATTTGTTTTCCACATGTTTATATGTTGTCAGGTAGTCTTCTCTAATGTGTGCATTTTCGTTACACAGCTAAATTGTAAATGTTTCAAGGACTTGCTTCATATGTTTGACTTCTTTTGACTCCTCACAACCTAGCCTAAGTCTTTGAGCATTATTGCTCACAGTAGGTCGCACTTTAATAATTAATGAGCCTTGTGGGCAACATTTGTTTTCACAAAGTGCTTTGGGTGAAGAAATCCAGAGATATTTGGTAAACTCACCAAGAAGGAAAAAAAAAAATCAGAAGAAAGATAAATAAGGCTAAGGAATGTTTTTAAAACTGAGAAGAAATTTTTTTTTTCTTATTGTTTTTGAAATTGGACTAATGGTAGAGGGAATAAAAGGATGCAGATCAACGAAATTGCTCTAAATAGCTGCAGTTCAGAGGAGTGCTAAAGAAATACCTTCAAAGAGGGCATAGAAAATGGGAGGAAATGAGTCTTCCCTGCTGTGTGTGTACGCAGAGGGGTGGAATGGGGGGATTAGGAGAGAAAATGGGCAGACAACAGTAGCCCTCCCAGCCTCATTTGGCTGTCAGTGCTGGTTAGCACAGATGTGATGGACAAAGAGGGTTCAGAATCTTCACAGGTCACAGGGAACATGCCAGTAAGAATCCACCGGCCCTTAGGGGCGTGACCACAGTGCACCTGATAAATAATTCCGGTAGTCAGAAGTGCGTGGTATGGGAGACTTTAACTGAGCCTTTTTCATCTTTTCCTTTAGTATTATCTCAGATCTTTCCATCTGATTCAATTAAAACTTTCCGTCCTCTTGCCCTTTCTCTCACTCTGTCTTCATTTTTGTCAAGAAAGACCATTTAAGGAGTCCAGAGTTTTATTCTTTCTCAGCTGCTTTTGCTCTGGATAACTCACAAATACCATAGGAGATAAGGAGTACCATCCATTTTGGTAATACTCTCTCTCCGTTGGATGGTGCTCATCACTTTTGCTTAAGTTTTTGGCCCAATAATAAATTACAGATTTTTCAGCTTTTAGGGCTGATAGAACCATGATATGCATTATCTAGTTTTATTTATACATTATATAAGAAAACTTACATAGAGTACAAGCTCACTGTATCTAAATATCAGACATAACTGAGACAGACACTTTGGTTGAATTAAGAAATTTGAAAACTAATAATAACTCATGTACAAAAACATTTAAATGGGCATTAGTTTTCCAGACGTGATGTAAGGCCCAAGTTTTTGTCTGCATCTCGAACCACTGATTGAATTAATGTTGTTTTCTTATTTAAATAACTCCCCAAATGCACTAATTCTCGTTTTCAGTTTGCTTTCTTTATACTGAATTGAAAATATTTAGGCACTTGGAAAATAATCTGAGTGCATTATCCGTCCAGATTTTTAAGACTTTTCCCCCTTCCCCACTGACTCCTAAATTGTCAACATCTTTGACTTGCCATTAATGAGTTTTTCCAAACCATTCAGCCAGACTTTCATAGAACAAAATGCACCCCTATTTTATTGTTTTACAAAATATTAATTTGTATTATATAATTACAATAAAAAGTATAACTGGCATAAAACAGTTTGGAACTCTTGGTAAGCCTACAGCTCCACAGTCAAGAGCATGTGTGGAGGTCATAGAAGAATAACCTACCAGCCTCTAACACTCAGTATGTTATGGGGAGCAGTCAGTGTATTTCCCTGGGAGAATGAGAACATGGTGTTTTCTGGGATACTGATTAAGTGGAATTTTGGTAGGAAGCTTTCTGCTACATGTGTGTATCTCAGCTACCGTTTCTAAATTGAGTAATCTTGGGAAAGCTATTTAAACATTCTGTGCCTCAGTTTCTTCGTCACTAAAATGGATATAATATAGCCCTCAGTTTCTTCGTCACTAAAATGGATATAGCACTTACCTCACAGGGCTGCCACAAGTATTAAATGAGTGCATAGATAGTGCTTTTCACATGGCATCAGCACATGCTAGATATTACTATTATCATTACTATTATTACTACTACTGCTTCCATGCTTGATTGTCTATAGCACTGTCTCTCAAACTTCTTTAATCATCATCCCCCTAAGGAACCCTGATGGTGCAGTGGTTAAGAGCTTGACTGCTAACTAAAAGGTCAGCAGTTTGAATCCACCAGCTGCTCCTTGGAAACCATGTGGGGCAGTTCTGCTCTGTCCTGTAGGGTCCCTCTGAGTCAGAATTGACTCAACAGCAACGGGTTTGGTTTGTGTTTTTTTGTTTTTGTTTTTTAAGGAGGCTGTTTAAGGTCCCTGGGTGGCACAAATGGTTTGTGCTCCACTATTAACCTAAAGGTTGGTAGTTCAAGCCCACCCTGTGGTGCCACAGAAGAAAGACCTGGTGATCTGTCTCTTCACAGCTAAGAAAAGGAGCAGTTCTACTCTGTAACACATGGGGTTGCCAAGAGTCAGAATTGACTCCACAGCAACAGGTTTAGTTTTTGGTTTTGGAAGGAGGCTATTTAGACAATTTTTCTTCTCCCAGTCATTCCCTTTCTCATGACATTTGAACACTGCAGATATAACATGTATCTGTTTATTCACTGTGGCCCCTTGGAGGCCACAAACCATTGCAGTATTTCATGTTTTTCTTCTTCCTCCAAGAACCAATTTTCACCCCCTTGGGAATGATAGGAGCCCTTGTGGCACAGTGGTTAAGAGCTACAGCTTCTAACCAAAAGGTCGGCAGCTCGAATCCACCAGCCACTCCTTGGAAACCCTGTGTAGCAGTTCTTCTCTATCTTATATGGTCGCTATGAGTCAGAATCAGCTTGATGGCAATGGATTTGGATTTTGGTTTTGTGGATGATATTACCTGTTCAGAATGCATGATCTATCAAGCTTGTAGATGATTGCAATCTCCCCAACACAGAACATCAGGAGCTATATTAGAATAAGTTGACTGGTTATAATGTGTAATTGAGCAACTTTTGACTTGGGAATCATGTTCCCTTCTCTGATGGCTGTTCCCCTCTCTAGATAGACACTTAGGTTTGAGAGCTTTTGATGCAGAACATCCAATAAGGAATTGGAGCACATCAGTGGGTTTCAAAACTGAGCAAGCAATTAGAGTTCAGGCGATACTACTTTTCTAATAACTCTTAGCATTTTTTTTTTTTATGGATTGTCATTGAAGATGTGAAGTCATTATTCATCGGCCTGAAAAGTAGGGGGTGGGCAGATTCTTGGAATTGCTAGGGGTGTGGCTAGGGCAATAGGGAAAGAAAGTATTCAGGTCCAAGAATGAGAAATGCTTATGAGGAGGCCTGGAATCTGAAACTGGGTTTAAAGTGGATGCCTAGAAGGAAGTCCTGCCCTCAGTTTACAGACCATTCTGTTTTGCAGTCCTGCATTGAGATTTGGGTCAAAGTAGGCTTTTCTTAGTCACCTCATCTTGTTATTAGCTGTGGTATGTCTGTCTTTTCCACTGTCTTTTGAACTATAGAAGTCAGACGTATCCTGGACATCTGCCAATTTAGTGGGCATTCAGTAAATGATTATTGATTGACATTTTAATACCCCATTTTTGATTAAATGAATGAACAGTTTTTTTATATATATTATAGCAATTTTACTAAGCTTGTGAACTTAGCAATTCAAGCAAGACTTGTTAGTTATTAATATGTTTATTAAAGTTTTTCTATTTCTTCAACTCCGAAGATATGCTAAGGAGATAAAATATCTTAGGAGATAAAATTCCCCAGCAATGTTTCTATTTATTCGGTAACCATGCACAACTGTTCTCTCTCAAGGCAGATCTCCTCGTCACATGAAGAGCCACCCTTACCAGCAGACCTGCCCTGGACAGTTGCAGCCTCCTGGGCAAGGGTATGAGGAGAGATCTAAATTTTCAAAAATTATACATCAAGTTCACAAATTTTTGTACAATGTGTGTTCATTTCTCCTACTGTGACCAATTGGCCTTTCAAAATGTCCTGGACAGTCAGCCAGCTTTAAATTTAGAATTCTCTGACTCCTCCCATGGAAAGTGGCAGTGCAAGGAGAACTGGTTTCCAGCGTCTTCTCTTCCCACCTGGATTCCATCCTGTACCCCAACGGGCTTTGGGTACACATGCCCCAGCACTGCACTGCCCTCCCCTCCCCTCAGCTAAACAAGCATAACCAAAAAACCAAACCAGTTGCCTTAAACTTTGCCTACTCATGTCAGAGTAGAACTGTGCCTCTGGGAAGGTTCGAACTGCCAACCTTGTGATTAGTAGGCCAGTGCTTGAACAAGCCTAGAGGTGTCATAATGTCTGCAGGACAGACCCATCAGAGAGGTTCATCCAGGCCTGGGAGCAGTTTGGGGACAGATAATTCTAGCATCTGGCTACTCAGAGCCTACCCCAGAGGAGGTGGGTACAGATTTTGGACAGTTATATCCCTTTGGCCCGGTGACTCCTTGCTACGCTAGGAGGGGTGTGGGGTGCAGACCTAGGGATGGCACTGCGGTCACCCAGCTTGGCAAGGAACTCTCTAGCTTTGAGATTATTACCATACTCTGCATTCTCTGAAGCAAGAGTCAGGGAGAAAGAACATTCTGAGAAAACACCAGGGTAGGAGCTTAACCAATTCAAAGGTGGTTAATGGAGGTGGCTGTTTCACCTGGGAATTCAATTCTTTAAGCCATGACCCTAAAGACCCACCATTTCTGCACTCCTGAATCCCCCAAGAGATAGACTAACCCCTTGTGAGGTTCTAGAAACTTGGTTTCAGAAACTTGTTAGTGGATTTCAAGTAGAAGCAGAAAAGGAATGGTCTTCTTTCCCCTTGAGTGGAGCCCGCCCTCCCCTGCAGGGGGCTAAGCCAGCAGCCCTGCCTCCCATTCCTGTGTTCCGGTGAGACTGCTCAGTCCCTCGTGAATAAGACGCGTCTCAAACCATGGGCTGCGCTAGAAACTTTTTTGTCACTTGGGTCACTAAAAGTCTCTTTTTCAAGTTATCTCTGGTGTCAAATTATTTCTAGTGTTTGCCAGGCTGCACACATAGCTTCAGACAAAAAAAAAAAAAAAAGCCAATATTTTTTCCTCACCATGTAGAATAATTTATAGGTAGAGACCAATTTACTTGCTAGGAAACAGCAGGTGGTCTGCTTCTTTTGAAGTGGAAGGGCCATTATGCTAAGCAGGGTGGCAAGCTTCAGTGCTCCTGACGGAAGGGGAGAGACCCTTTCTCATTAATTACATGGTTGTCTTTCCCAGCGTGCACACCTCACTCTGTCATCAAAGTACCTGCTTTAGTCAACGCTGTGTTTCTTTTATTTATTTATTAATTATACTTCATCTATTTTCAAAGAAAATCTGAGGCAGCTGGAAAACTGCTTAAGGGTGTTTGGGAGGCTCTCTGAAACCGGACATTTGAAGATAAACTTCACAAAGACGAGTTTGCAGCTTGCTTTTCCTACCCGTGTTCTTTTCTCGGTTAATATTTACTGTTCTACTTCATCATTCCCTCGCCTCCCGAAGAACTTCTTTCAGCTCTTTGCTATACAGATACTGTCAGTCTCTTTTGATCTCCACCCTTTCTCACCACTACCCTCCGCATTTCAATCCATTTAACTCCGAACTCCTCTAATTTGTAGCTTTCCATTGTCCTAGAATAAAATCCAAATGGCTCACCAAAGCCCATTAGAAACCTTGGCCCATTTCTGCACCTTACACTCTCTATCCCCATTTCTCACAAAATGTCCCTAGCAACACTGGCCTTTCGGTTCCTGGAACAGATCACATTCTTCCTCGTCTTGTACCTTTATGAGGTCTCTCACTTGGGTTTGGTCTATTGTGTTAACCCCTCTCTCCCCACATACTGCCCCTGTCTCCCTCCTCTCATCCATTCTTTGGGAACCTGGTTAAATTGGAGCATCCCCTTCTCCCAGATGCTGTCCGTGACCACTGTGCCTCAACCCATTCCCCTTGTCTCCCATTAGTCTCTACTGTTGTTGTTAGTTGCCATTAAGTTGGCTCCGATTCATAGCAGCCTTATGTATAACAGAATGAAATGTTCCTTGGTCCTGCGCCATTCTCACAATCATTAGTATGTTTGAAGCCATTGTTGCATCCATTGTGTCAATCAATCTCATTGAAGGTCTCCTTTTTTTTTTTTTTTTGGCTGATGCTCTACATTACCAAGCATAATGGTTTTCTCCTGCTGTTAATCCCTCCTGATGACATTTCCAAAATACATTTTTTTTAATTTCTTCTATGACATGCATCATAACTTATCATTTTAAACATCAAGTTTGTAGTTTTTATTTGAATGGATTTTTTTTTTTCCTAACTTGCCTTCTCAACTCTCACCTTCCTGACTGAATGGACTTTATCTGTCTTGTCCACCTTTGCATCCCAAGGACCTCACCCTGGGTCAGGCACAGGGTAGCCACTCAACAATTGTTTGCTGAGTAAATGAATGAGAAATACTAGCTTTAAGAAAAGGTCTGATGCACTTCACTTGACTGGAAATTTCTGCCAAAAATACTTGCATTTCTAGAGAGGGTAGTGTTCTGCTGCAAAGGAATTGATTTATAATGATAAAATTCTATGCATCAGGGAGCCAGCAAGGAAAGATTTTTTGAGGAAACCAAGATCCATTGTGTGATCACATCACATAAGTTTTTACCCAGTCATGGGTCTTTTTCCTTGACCTGTTTCATGCGTATTTTGTCTCAGAGAGCCAGTCCTGTCATTGCGATAACAATTCTTGTTTAACAAACCTTGTTAGACTGACTGTAATACTCCCAAGAGCAAGGGTTTACATTTCAGTGTGAGAGTGTAGCTAAAGAAGGAGATTCCCAGTCTGAATTCAAGTGTATAATGGACCCCTTATGGCTGTCAGTATTTTCAGTCCGATCTGCTTTCTCATCCCAAATTTCTCATTATTTTCTTATGCTTTAGTTTTTATTTTTTTCCCAGTGGAGATTCTGTCAAGTTGGAACTTTTTTCTGGACGATAGAGTGGTTGAGACAAAAGCGAACATTCAGTTAAAACGGCTTCTTCTTAAGTGAATCTTGTGTGTATGCGTGTGCATGCATGTGTGTGTGTGTGTGTGTGTGTGTGTATGTATTACCTACTGGGACCAGCTGAGTTGTCTCCCTCTGGTGGCAGTTACGTATACATAGGCCTGGGTGGCAGGTACACAGTCAAAATGTAGTTTGTTTTTCTTTAAAAAAAAAAACAAAAAAAAAACTGCTCTGACAGGGATCACAGTAGAGTGTCCCGGACAAAGCTGGAGAAAAATGTAGATCAAAATTCTAACTCAGAAAAAAAGACCAGATTTACTGGCCTGACAGAGACTGGAGAAACCCAAGAGTATGGCCCCCGGACACCCTTTTAGCTCAGTAATGAAGTCACTCCTGAGGTTCACCCTTCAGCCAAAGATTAGACAAGCCCATAAAACAAAACGAGACAAGGGGCACACCAGCCCAGGGGCAAGGATGAGAAGACAGAAGGGGACAGGAAAGCAGGTGATTGTAAACCCAAAGTCCAGAAGGGAGAGTGTTGACATGTTGTAGAGTTGGTAACTAATGTCACAAAACAATATGTGTACTAATTGTTTAATAAGAAGCTAGTTTGTTCTGTAAACTTTCATCTAAAGTACAATAAAAAAAAATGGACATGTGTAATTTGGGGAAGGATAAGCAGTCCTCCTTTTGAGAATCCATTGTTATTGTTTGCTTTCTATAAATAATAATGGCTTTCACTTTGCCAAAAAAAAAGTCATGTTCTCTGGATTTTTTATTTTTACAGCTCTTTTTGTTTGTTTTATAGCTCTTTTTTTAACACAGAAATTAAGTGTTTGAAATTGATTGGCAGCATATACATAAGAAAATAGAAGCTTTTTGCATTGGGTTGAAGTTTGAAACCTGCAGTATGCCTGAGTGAAAGCATTTCTCTGACTGTATAAACCAATAAAAAGATCTGCTCTTAGGTTTAAATTCCTCTGTGTTTGGGGAACATATCTCAAAAATCATAAAAATGGGAAGGGCCACGGTGCAGATATTTTTAAAGGTAGCTTTTTAAATCTGTGGTGTATTTTTAATACTTTCCTTTGGATTATTTCTTACGTGCAGAGTGCAGCTATGCTGGGCATCATAAGGATGCAGCTCATCTAGGTTTTATTTTAAGTTTTAGAATTTAACACATAACTGGTCATGTTCTGGGGAAAAATGTCCTTGAGAGAAAGAGAGGGTCAAGGATAAGAAATAATAATCTTTCTTCTGTTTCTTGTCCCCTCTTGTTTCCCACATCCAGAAATAGTCCCCTGAACATAGCCTGGCACATCCGCCTGACAGGTGCTCTGAGGATGAGAAGGCTCATGGTAAAAACGTGTTTATTCTGTGAGGGAATGTTACACCGTTTACATTCATAACCATCCCTATGATACCGAAGTAGGCTTAAGCAATGAATTTTTCATTTTTTTAGATTTGCAACCGATAACTCACCTGGAAATATATACTCTGTAATTGCATTTCGTGTGCCTGATCATTATTGCCAGCTTTGAAGCCTGCATTCGTCTTGTGAAGGAAACAGAGATTTTCTGTTTCATTATGTACATTACATATGTGGTACAATATTTTGGTGGGAAAATAGGCCACGTTTATATTTTTGGATTCAGTTTATTTTTCTGTAAACTGCTTTTTTTATAGCTCTCAAAAATACTGGCCTATTTTGTATTGACACTAACTGTGTAGAATGGTAACCTGGTATGCAATTAAAGCTCAGTTGAAGTGTCATATTGAATTTATGTAAATATTTAGGAGGTACTGGTATTACATGTTCAGAAACACGGTTCCTTGGTAGGCCACACAGAGACTTACCTGCCTTCAGGTTGCCACCATTGTAGAATAGTTGTGATTGATAGCTAATCTGCTCTGACATGCCTCTTACTGAACCAAGTTTGTAATAATGGGCCACATAGACCACCATTTAAGTACTATAGGTCGATAAGAGCATAGAATTTGATGTTATTTTGTAAAACACGTATGCCGTTTTTAGTTGCCATCAAGTCGGCCTTCTACTCCTGGCAACCCTATGCACAAAGGAATGAAACATTACCTGGCCCTGCACCATCCCCACGATTGGTTGTAGATCAGACTGTTGTGATCGATAGGGTTTTCATTGACTGATTTTCGGTAGTAGATTCCCAGGCCTTTCTTCCCAGTCTTAGTCTGGAAGCTCTGCTGAAACCTGTTCAGCGTCATACTGAGATGCAAAGCCTCCACTGACAGACAGGTGGTGGCTGTGCATGAGGTACACTGATCGGGAATTGAACCTGGGTCTCCTGCACAGAAGGTGAGAATTCAACTATTAAATCGCCATTATTTCCTGGTTGCGTATTCTATGCCTTTTACCAAGGGCATCTAGTTTTTTTATGTTCGGAGACTATTCATCCATATCTCTCTATCCATCTATCTCTCAGGATAGGTTAGTGTAGCTTGAAACCCTTGAAATATTTGTTGAAAAATCTGTTCCAAAGTATTATTCCAGTCCTTTCTTATGTAACCTCAGATTGAAGATACCAAAGAGTTTTTACAGACTGCCTTTTCAGATGAAGTGGTTAGCTGAAGGTCATCTTTGATTTGTTCGTTTATTCTATTAACACTTCTGTAATATCTGCCTCCTGTTGCCCTGCAGTCTGGGGAAACAATTGTGTGTAGAACCAAGCATAGCATCTCTGCCTTCATGGAGCTTATAGGAAGGCAGGGCACGGGTTAAAAGCAAGAGTTCAGCCCACTCCCTGGGTTTAAATCCCATTTCTATCACTTACCAGCTGATTGACCTTGGGAAAGTTACTTAACTGGGAGCCTCCATTCCTTCTATCCCTAGGGGAAAATGACAGTATAAAATGTATTGCTTTGTTATGAGAATTAAATGAGTCAATGTATGAAATGTTCTTAAAAATATCTGAAACAGTGAATGCTAAAATTGGAAGTGCTCTTGAAACACCAAAGGGATTAAGTCTTATGTGTGTTTGGATGTTCAGGTAAGGAGCCCATAGGAAGGTCTAGGATGGGTATTTAAGTTTATGATTCATCTGCATATAGATGATCATTTAATCTCCGGGCATGGATGTCATTACCTAGGGAGAGACTGTAGAAGGAAAAAAAGAATGGCCTGGACCCAAGTTTGCTGAACCCACACTAAATGGCTAGATTGAGGAGGAGTAGCGTGCAAAACAGGCTGTTGTGAAATAGCAGGAATAATAGGAAAAAAAAAGAAAAAAAAACAAACCAGTAGACTATTATGTCATAGCAACCAAGGAAAGAGATTGTTTCGAGCAGGGCATGTCCATTGAGTTTAAATGGTGATGTGAGATCAAGTACTAGGAAGGCAGACATAAGTCCTTTGGATTTAGCAACCTGAAGCTGATTGTTGACATCATTGAGAGCTGCTTGGGCGGATATGGAGGCAGAACCAGGGTGGAGTGTGACTGAGTGAGCTGGGTGGGAAGTGAGAAATGTAAATAGTTAAGATAAACTATTTTTTTCTAGAAACTGGGATGAAAAGGAAAGATAAAAATGTGATAATAGCTGGAAGGGGAGTTTGGGGTCCAGGAAGTTATTTTCTAAATGGAAAATACTTGAGAATGTTTGAAGGCAGACCCACTTGGAGAGGGAGAGGTTGCATATATACAGAAAAGGGGAAGAGAGAGTGTTTAAGGTCTGGAGACACCTGCAGGGCAAGGGCTCCAAGGAGGAGGTGATGTAATTGGTCTTTTACCAGAGGAAGTAAGTAAGAGAGAGTGGTTGTGGATGCAGTTGGATTCATATGTTTGGCAGCTGGAAAATATGGGTGGTCCCCTCTGGTGACTTTATTTTGTTGTCAGATAAAAGGCAGGTTGTCTCCTGAGAGTGAGGGGAGAAGGTTGGTGGCCTGAGAAGTGAAGGAGATTGACCCCATCTTTGAGGAAAGAGAGAGAGAATTTCCAGAGAACTATAATATGATTGGAGTACTGTGGTGCAGTGGTTAAGAGCTATGGCTGCTAACCAAGAGGTTGACAGTTTGAATCCACCAGCCGCTCTGTGAAAACCCTGTAGGACAGTTCTACTCTCTTCTATAGGGTCGCTATGAGTCAGAATTCTACTCAACGGCAGTGAGTTTATAATATGATTGCTAGGTGAGTTTGAGGTCTCACTTAGGTTGGTGATTATTAATGATGGCAGACCTAGTCTGCCCTATTGGGTGACTTTCTACAGTGGTTATCCCAAACTCAGGGGTAGGCACAGGGGCGATCAGGCTTGTGTTTGGGTGGGAGCCTTTGCTTGATTGGTGCAATGAAAGGACAGAGGGAAAGTGACCTTTGAATATTGGCAGGATAATTTTTGAAATGATAGACTGGAAACTCTAAACTACTAAAAAAGGAAGTGTGATATAGTGGAAAGAACATGTTTTCTTTAACCCAAGAAGCTTGAGTTGCCAGGATTTGCTAGCTATTTGAACTTGAGAAGTCACAAATTCTCCATGCTTGTTTTCTCATGTGTAAATTAGGAATAATAATGACTTTTTTTCCTCTTAGCTCTGTATTTCATATTCCTAATGCATGAATTTCTGTATTGAAATAAAGAATATCACTGCATTACATATATTTATTACCCATAAGTGAGGAGTCACACATTTCTGATTGAACAATACTGTTTTAAATAGAGAATACAGTATCTGAATCTGTTCTTACAAGTATAGTGTCTTAGTTATCTGTTGCTTCTATAACAGAAATACCGCAAGTGGATGGCTGTAACAAAGAGAAATTTGTTCTCTCACAGCCTAGGAGGCTAGAAGTTCAAATTCAGGGCACCAGCTCCAGGGGAAGCCTTTCTCTCTCTGTCAGCTCTGGAGGAAGGTTCTTGTCATCAGTCTTACCCTGGGCCTAGGAGTTTCTCAGTGCAGGGACCCCAGCTCCAAAGGACATGCTCCGATCCTGGCTTTTCATTCTTGGTGGTAGGAGGTCCCTTTCTTTTCTGCTCAACTATCTCTTTTATATCTCAAAAGAGATTGACTCAAGATAAAACCAAATCTTGTAGATTGAGTCCTGCCACATTAACATAACTGCCTCTAATCCTGCCTCATTAACGTCATAGAGGTAGAATTTAACAACACATAGGAAAATCACATCAAATGACAAGATGGTGGACAGTCACGCAATACTAGGAATCATGTCCTATCCAGGTTGACACACATTTTGGGGACACACAATTCAATCCATAACAAAGCAGATTAAGGTTAAACTGTCAGTATCTTTTTAATCTAGAGTTCTCAATAGGAGGACTTGTGTGAAAACCACACACCCTACAGATTGAAGATTTTTATAGCATTCATTTCAAATTGCATGGAGTGAGAGTGAATTAGAATAATTGTTGATCTGGCAGGTGTTTGAATATTGAGCTGAATCTAAATTTGTTAGAAATGTATAGGCGCCAAAGTACCAATAACACGAGTATGTTGTTGGGTGCCATCGGGTCAATTTTTGACTGATAGCAACCCCATGTGACAGAGTAGAGCTGCTCCATAGATTTTTCTAGGCTGTAATCTTTACTAGAGCAGATCACTAAGTCTTTCTCCTGTGGAGCCACTGGGTGCGTTTGAACCATCAACCTTTCACTTAGCAGCCAAACGCTTAACCATTGTGCCAGCAGGGCTTCTTACCATGACTATAGACGTTGGTGTATTTCTTCTCTTGAGTCATTAAGAATTGTATAAATATTAAGCTCAAATCTCTTGTTCTAGCCCAGCATAGCTTGCCTATCACAAAAGAAAGAAACAGAAGGAGGGGGAGAGAGGATGACTTCCCCTTCTCCCTCACCTACTCTGGGTAGATGCTGGCAGAGTGCACTTGGATTCATGACAGGATGGGAGACAGCATGAAAAGAACACACACAGTCAGAACGAGTGCACGCAACATAGGGTGGAGTGTGGAAGAAGAAACATTTCCAGCTTGCTAAATTCAAATGTTTTTATGGGATTGCCCACACACAGTCCTGTGCTTAGAAGAGCAGTTCCAAAGATTTTCTCCAAAATTGCTGTTTTGTGGTTTACTGGTTGCACTTTTTACATTTTTTTTTTCCCCGCTTGGACTTCAAGGAACTCATGATACCTACAATGTCTTATCCCAAGCAGTTAGCAAACATAAGATGGCCATGTGTTGGGTAGTTGGTGATTAGTTTCACCCATCAGCACCTCTCCCCCAGTGTTGACCCTGCATAAGGACCTTCCCAAGCTATAGAATGTGGTGGCAGCAGACTTGGGACTGTAATGATATGAAGTACACAAGAAGACTTTGTTACCTGACTTCCTACTATACAGTCTGCCGCCATGAGATTCTTTGGATACTTCCAGGCTTCGGCGCCTTGATTCTGCCCATCAGCTGGTAAGCCACTTGGTTTCCCTCCTACTCCTGCTGAGCGCTGCAGTCATGAGAGGAGAACTGGGTTCATTGGTGTTATGGGTTGAATTGTATCCCCCTAAAATATGTATTGTAAATCCTAACTCCTATACCTCTTGTTAGAATCTCATTTGGGGATAGGTTTTCTTTGTTATGTTAATGAGACTGTTGTGATGTAGGGTGTGTCTTAAGTCTGTCTCTTTTGAGATATAAAAAGAGCAGACAGAGAAAGTAAGCAAGCAGAGATGAGGGAAGATAGATGCCATGCCACATGAGATTGCCAAGGAACCAGGAAACAGAGGCTGAAAAGAGACAAGGGCCTTCCCTCAGAGCCGACAGAACGACAAAGCCTTCCCCCAGAGAACCCATAGCGACCTTATAGGACAGAGTAGAACTGAGAAGGTGCCTTGAACTTGGACGTCTAGCCTCTAAGCTGTAAGAAAATAAATTTGTTTGTTAAAACCACCCACCTGAAGTATTGCTGTTATAGCAGCACTAGATAACTAAGACAGGTGGTATAATTATGCTTTACTTATGCATGAAGCCCTGGTGGTGCAGTGGTTAAGAGTTCGGCTGCTAACCAAAAGGTCGGCAGTTTGAATCCACCAGCTGCTCCTTGGAAACCCTATGGGGCAATTCTGCTGTGTCCTACAGGGTTTCTATGAGTTGGAATTGACTCAACGGCAATGAATTTGGTTATCTTTTTTGGTTTTAGGCCTCATTTACAGACCTGGTGGCACAGTGGTTAAAGCGATTGGCTGCTGATCGAAAGGTCAGCAGTTCAAATCCACCAGCCACTCCTTGGAAACCCTATGTGACCGTTCTACTCTGCCCTATAGGGTCACTATGAGTTGGCATCAACTCGACAGTAGTGGGTTTGTTTTTTGTTTTTTTTACAGACCTATCAAATCAGAATCTTCAGGGGCGGGACCCAGAAACCTTCATTTTTCACAGCCTTCTAGTGATTTTGATGACCCTCAGGGTTTGGGAAACATGGCCAGATGATGGGAAAAAATCCCTTCCAAAGATAAGAACTTGGTTATTTTCTATGCCTGAAACATAGCCAAAAACCAAACCTGTTGCCATTGGGTTGATTCTGACTCATAACGACCCTACAGGACAGAGTAGAACTGCCCCATCGTGTTTCCAAGGAGCAGCTGGGGAATTTTGATTATCAGCCATAGCTCTTTGTTTAGTTTATGTTTGAACAAATAAATAGATGTATAAAAAAATGAATGAACTACCTCCCTTTGGTATGGATTGAAAAGTATATAAATACAAGGTATAAGAGATCCATCCTTTATGGACTAAAATAATTTTTTTTCTCCCCTTAATCCTATTGATATTGTCTCAATTCATTTTTTCCCCCTCAAATTCTGCCTCACTAGTTTCTATTCATCTCTGGTATTAAACATCCTCGGAGTCCCTGGGTGTTGCAAACAGTTAAACACTGGGTTTCTAACCAAATTTTTGGCAGTTTGTACCCACCCCAGAGGCTCCATGGAAGAAAGGCCTGGCGATCAACTTCTAGAAAGTTAAAAAACAAAAAACTCCTTGCCGTCTAATCAATTCCAACTCCTGGCAACCCCGTGTTTTACAGGGTAGAACTACACCAGGAGGCTTTCTTAGCTCTGTAATCTTTATGGAAGCAGCTTGCCAGGCCTTTCTTCTGTGGTGCTGCTGCATGGGTTCAAGCCTCCAACCTCTTAAGGTTAGTAGTCAAGCTGAGACCATTTGCACCACTCAGGGGCCACCTCCAGAAAGTAACAGCCAAGAAAACTCTATGGAGCACTTTACTCTGAAAGCCATGGGGTTGCCATGAGTCAGAATCAACTTGACAATGACTAGTTGGTTGGTTGGTAAGGCCGAGTCTTGTAGTCACAGACTGTGCTCAGACTTTAATGGGATCAAGGATAAGGCAGTGGGAGCTCTGTAGGGGATTGAGAGCAGTATCTGGTGGCAGTGAATGTGTCCTCAAAGTTTCTGTGTTCCAGTTGGTAACAACATCGGTTGCTTCTTTGTTGTATACTTATCCTCATTATTTCAACCAACTGTAGTGGAAACCTCGTGAGAACAAGTCTTCAAATGTGTTAGAGCGTTTTGTGCTTGCCAGGAGAACAGCTTTTTTCGGGGTCCAATTTTACTATTTTCAATTGTAGACTGACTAGAGCCAGGAAATTGTCAAGTGTTTAAATAGTGTTTCCTTTCTTTGCTCTCCTTCTTCCCCTCTTTCTCTTTCTTTGTCTTAACAAAGAAAAATATCCTTTTATCGAGAAACTTTAAGGGGCTTGGTCGAGGTTCAGTGAATGGGATGGAAAAGTAGTTTCAAGTTAGGGGATGGCTGCGATTATATTTTTCTCCAAATTCCTTTGCTAATCCCCACGTCTTGGCCAGCTAACTGTAGAATTCTCTCTATTGTTGTATGACCAGTATTTATAACCGATCTTCAGGAATGTGGAAATGTGTACCAGATCTATAAATTGCTTCAGTGTTTCCAGATTGTAACGAAGGCATTTGTAGTGCAGTTCTATTGATGGATTCTGCACCTGTACATGTCTGATTTTCAGCACAAATTGCCCTCCTCCAGGAGTTCTAAGTCCAGTGTGACCCTGGGAAGCTTCCAGCAGAATTCCTCTTAAGGTTAGCCTTCTCATTGGTATCACTTCATGCTCTGTGCTGTGTTATCACAATTCAGCCAATGCCGAAGCCATTACAGTTTTATTAGGTTTGTCCCACTGTCGTTTATATGATGCAATCGGCATTGCTTATTGACAATTCTGATTTTCTGTACTATGATTTTTATAGTCTTAGTTGATTAAGCGCTTCTGGAATCCAGGCTCCTGGAGTTAATTAAAAAAAAAAAAAAAAAGTTATTTAGCAGCACTAGGAGAGAAACACTTTGCAGAAAGCTTTTTCATGATTTATATGCGTTGAGTCTCAGTTCCTATGAAAAGAGTTTAAGTAAAGTAGTCTGGAATAACTGCCGCTGTTACTGTAGTCCTTAAGAGACTAGCAAGACCAGGTTCTCCTGGTCTCCAAAGAGCATTTGTTGCGTGTTGATTTACACTCAGGCTTTTGAAACTGTGTTTGCTACTTGGAATGAAAATTTCTGTTTTTACCTAGCACCTTCCATTAAGCCATTCTTCATAATCTCTAGTTTCCTGGAGGGGAAACATATTCAATGCAGTATTCAAACAAATAGGGGGGATAAAAAGAAAAAACAAAACTTGCTCTCAGTATTTGAAATTCATCTTGTAAAGCACAGTTTTTTTACCCTGACATTTAGAGACTCATAAATGGAAATAGAAAATGGCTAATGATTTTGAAACACAGGTTGGTTTATAATCTTCTAGAAACCTGACCACCCTCAGTGAGAGGCAGACAAAGAGTTGGAGGATAGTTTTGTTTCTCCTCTGGGTTAGCCGGCTCTCCTTGTGATCCAAATTACAGCTCTGATTTCATTTTTTTCATCTTCTGTGTTCATGCAGAACTTCTTTGATCACTTCACTGGTTGTCATCTTCTTATCCTATAGATTTTCTGTAGATTTTATTTACCCTGCAGCATTTTTTCCTATACCCCAAGGGCTGGATTTATTTCCCACAACAACCTTTATAGACCTCAAGGTTAGATAGAGCTCATTACAAAGTATCTTAATTCCCTCTAACTCAGTTTCTCTTCCTTTCCTAAACTTTAAGCTTCATGAAGTCAAAAGAAGCCAGTTGCCATTGAAGAGATTCTGACTCCTGGTAACCCTGTGTGTTGCAGAATAGTACTGTGCCCAGTAGAATTTCCAATGGCTGTGACCTTTTGGGGAGCCCTGGTGGCACAGTGGCTAAGAGTCTGGCTGCTAACCAAAAAGGTCAACAGTTCGAATTCACCAGTTGCTCCTTGGAAATCCTATGGAGCAGTTCTACTCTGTCTTATAGGGTTGCTATGAGTCGGAATCGACTCAACAGCAATGGGCTTGTTTTTTTTTTTTGGTTTGTTAGTTTTTATTTTTGATGACCTTTAGGAAGCAGATCCCCAGGCCTTTTTTCCAGCGCATCTCTGAGTAGGTTTGAACTACTGACCTTTCAGTTAGTAGCCAAGCGCTTAACTGTTAGTGCCACCTGAGGACTCCTGTCCTCATTCTAGTGCCCAATAAATGTGGGTTGAATAAATTACTGTGAAAAAAATGTTGCACTCGCATGCTTATTCCGTGTCCATGGCAAGAACATTTTTAGGTTATGTGCATTAGAGACTTACCATCAATTACCTTCAGAAAATTGAACAGTAATGCCAGCCTTCTGAGTACTTGTGAAATCGTCAGTTGTTCCTAACTAGGGGAAGTGTTGCCCCCCTGGGGATATGTGGTGATGTCTGGAGACATTTTTGGACGCATATAATATCCTCCCACAATAAAGAATTACCTGGCTCAAAATATCAATAGTGCCAAGGTTGAGAAATCCTGGTAGAGAAGAAAGTACGTATGTAGAAATGGGCACTTCAGATGTGATTTTATTTTGCTCTACAGATACGAGATCACCTCTGGATATCATTAATAGTAGCAATAATAGAGAATAATAGTTTATTTTTATTACAGTCTTAACATGTTCAGACACCATATTAGAACCTTTTCACATATGTTATTTAATCCTCTTAATCGTGCTGTGAGTACGAACAATTATTATAGTCCTTTTTCAGATAATGGACTATAATAATTGTTAGAAGGTTAAGTAGTTTACCTAAGTGTCAGAGGTGGGATGAGAACTCAGGACCTGTGCTGTCTACCATTATACTGTACTTTCTGCCCTAGGAACCACAACTGAGAACGTAGAGGAAAATTCGGCCCACCTAAATTAAAAAAAAAAAAAAAAAGTCATTTAGGCCTAGGTGTTTGTAATGTTACAGTTGCACTAATTTGAACAAAGATACAGTATATTGGCTGACACGTGTAGGCTGCTGTTGATCGGAGGATCAGAACAAATCTGCTATACACTGTTATTCTGTGGGATTCTCAAGAAACACGAAGAAAGTTCCGAGAGCTTGTCTTCATTCACAATTGAACTTGTCAGAGCCGATCAACACATTGTGATCTAGATGGGCCATTTCCCCTGTTAAGGTGGATAAACAGTGACAGTTCTCCCTATGTAATCCCATTAGGGTCTTTCTGCAGGACCACATTATCTTACATAATTATAAAAGAACCACTCTTGAGTAAAACATGCCTGCAAGAGAGCAAGGCCTGGGGCAAAGGGATGGCTGATGGAGCTTTTTCTCTGCTTGCGGAGGACACGGATCAGATCAGATCGGCAAGTGAAAAATTTACAATTCAGATGCATAATAGTAGTCCTTAGCTCCATTCCTCAGTTCTCTGTTAACGCTCAAACTGTGACTGCCTGGTGAACTTTCTAAGTAAATTCAGCCATCTTCAAGTATTGATTTATTGTTTCTTAGGCCCTAAAAACTTGACTTGAAAGCTCAGTTATGAAGAACCTATTCTCTTGAACAAAAGAAATTTGGAGATCCTTGAGCAGCCATTTTCCCCCCCTTGGGAAATTCTGCTTACTGCCTTGTGCTACCATCAGACTTCGTAAATTCCTATTTAGTTTACAAAAACTTGTTAGTTTTTATTCTTTTAGTCCCTCATTCCTATCCCTTCTAAAGAGCAAATACTAATAGTACCAGTTTTTTGTCCTTCAAAAAAAAAATTGCCATCTAGTTAATTCCCACTCATGGTGACACCAGGTGTTACAGAGCAGAACTGTGAGTTTTCTTGGCTGCAGTCTTTACAGAAGCAGATCACCAGACCTTTCTTTTGTGGCACCTCTACCAAAAAACCAAACCCATTGCCATTGAGTCGATTCTGACTCGTAGCAACCATATAAGACAGAGTAGAACTGCTCCCTAGAATTTCTGAGGAGTGGTTGGTGGATTCCAACTGCCGACCTTCTGGTTAGCAGCCAAGCTCTTAACCACTGCACCACCAGGTCTCCTCTACATGGGTTTAAACCACCAACTTTTAGGTTAGTAGTCAAGTGCTAACTGTTCTCGCCACCTAGGGACCTTTCTTAAATAAATACTGTATTAACAATAGTGCTTTAGGTTTCTCTAACTACAAATAACTCTTTAAGTTCCTACTAGATGTTAGTGCTTATTATTCAGACAAACCTTTTCAAGGGTCCATTGAAGCTAAGTGACATATCTAATCCTTGTACTACACCACCTATAAGGTATCATTTAAAATGATCTCCTGGGCATAAAAGAGACCAGTATGCCTACACACTTATTTAATCTTTTCAAAAGAGTCACTTGACATTCTTTGCATTTATTTTACATTTAATAAATGAAAGCAGTTGAGTGATGGAATGAGAAGTGCTTCTGAATGTGTTTCTAACACGTTCTTGGGTCAGGCTGATGCTGCTGGGCCAAGGACAACACTTGAGCGCAAGGAATGAGGACCATTGAGATGGCTTGAAAACTGAGCTAAGGATGGCGTTAAACCAGTGGCATTTAACTCCTTTATCCTGTACTAACTTTGATTGCATTATGAACTATTTTCTAAGCACATAGGTTTCTTCTGGAAAGGACGGGTCCTGTTCAGTGGCAAAACACATGTTTGTAAGGTTTTTATTTTTAAATTACATAATATTTTATTCTTAATAGTCACATGCATCTGTTCTTTGCCTGAAAGATGATTTTTTTTAGGTTTCTAAACAGTAAAAATGAATTCTACCATTTCTAATAGTCGTTGGTATTTTTAGATGGTTTACAGTCTTTTAAATTGTAGAACAAATTTCCAGTGTCCTTGACACTTAAATATTATTCACAGTTTTTTTTTTTTAATTATATTTCTAAAGATAGCTAAGGGAACAATTTCAAATAGTTCCTCTGTGTCTTTAGATATAAATTATTTCAATTTCTGGGTATTGGTGAGAATTAAGAGACTTGCAGCTTGCCGTGTCCTGTCATGCCAGCTTTATTTTGTAAGGAAATCCAATCTTGCACCTTTCAATTAGCTTCTTTACCTTTCTAATAAAAAAACAGATGGAACAAGTTCTGGAGCAAGAAGGCATTGTTTCAATCTGTGGATTGCCTTTACTTCGCCAACTGTGTCTTCTGTCATTTCATAATATACTGAAAAGTCCTTCCATAAAAGAAGAAAAACTCTCACAGATGGAGGAAGGTAGTGTTGTTGCAAAAGAATTTATTCTCAATCATGATCTTGGCAACTCTTAAAGGAATCACAGTGGTGTATCTTATCCCACCTGGAACTCCCGAAAGAGGGGAGAAGTGGAAATGTGTCATAGGCTGGAGTGTGGTCACTCTACTTGGTAGCTCACATGTAAGCTATTTTGAAGGAAGAAAAGGAGGAGGTGAGGGAAGAGGTGGAGAGAAAGAAAAGAGAGATCTGTGCTCTGCCTTCACACAGGCTTACATGCATTACATTAAAATGGCCTTTGATCAGTGCCCCATCAAAAGGGTGCATCTTTTAAATGACTTTATGGAGCCCCATTTTGCATTTGTTTATGTATAGCTATAAAGTTTTTCACATTTTTTCCCCTTAAATTTTATTAGTTGTTCAGTTTCCATCGCCATCTTGAAATCTGACAGTGACCAATAGGATTTATAAGTGATCATCATTATTTGATTCAGTGGACGTTGGATATGCAAATAGATATTTTAGGTACTGACAGTATGTTCATTGATAGCCCAGAGGTGACTGTATGGTTTTGTTTTGAAGATAAGATACTTTGATCGTTCATTTCTTGAATACTTTTTCTGGTAAATTACTGTTATTTAAAATGCCATTTACCACCGACCCCTGACGCTAGCCATTTAGTCAAAAACCTTCACAATGTTTTTGAAAATGTTATAATCATGTCAGCACTTCTTCCATTATTATACTTAACAACTCTTTTCTCTTTTCTTTCTTACAGCAGATTGCAGATTGAGCTTAACCAAGAAGTTTATAGGCTGATCAAAACTGACCTGACCTGCAAGAGAAGAAGGGAGTTCTGCCTGTGCACTCAAGCTCCTGTTGACCACTGATAACTTGGCATCACTTGTTGCCTGTGTGGAAAATTCTCTCTACTGAAATTTTTTGCACATGGAAGGCAACAGCAAAGAGGGCAACACAGGCTGATAAGACCAGAGACAGCAGGAGGATTACCATACGCCTTCAGGACTTTTCTTCTAGCTGGAGCTCTGGACTTAAACAGAACCTAGTCCATTCATTTTGATTTTTCTGTTTATTTTTTTATTTTTATTTTTTCCTCACCACATTGTATTTTATTTCTTTACTTCAGAAATGGGCCTACAGACCACAAAGTGGCCCAGCCCTGGGGCTTTTTTCCTGAAATCTTGGCTTCTCATTTCCCTGGGACTCTACTCACAGGTGTCAAAAACCCTGGCGTGCCCTAGCGTGTGCCGCTGTGACAGGAACTTTGTGTACTGTAATGAGCGAAGCTTGACCTCAGTGCCTCTTGGGATCCCGGAGGGCGTAACCGTACTCTACCTCCACAACAACCAAATTAATAATGCTGGATTTCCTGCAGAACTGCACAACGTACAGTCTGTGCACACCGTCTACCTTTACGGCAACCAACTGGATGAATTCCCCATGAACCTTCCCAAGAATGTCAGAGTACTCCATCTGCAGGAAAACAACATTCAGACCATTTCACGGGCTGCTCTTGCCCAGCTCTTGAAGCTAGAAGAGCTACACCTGGATGACAACTCTATATCCACAGTGGGGGTGGAAGATGGCGCCTTCCGGGAGGCTGTTAGTCTGAAGTTGTTGTTTCTGTCCAAGAATCATTTGAGCAGTGTGCCTGTTGGCCTTCCTGTGGACTTGCAAGAGCTGAGAGTGGATGAAAATCGAATTGCTGTCATATCAGACATGGCCTTTCAGAACCTCACAAGTTTGGAGCGTCTGATTGTAGACGGGAATCTCCTGACCAACAAAGGCATTGCCGAGGGCACCTTCAGCCATCTCACCAAGCTCAAGGAGTTTTCAATCGTACGGAATTCACTCTCTCGCCCTCCTCCTGATCTCCCAGGTACGCACCTGATCAGGCTGTATTTGCAGGACAACCAGATAAACCACATCCCACTGACAGCCTTCTCAAATCTCCGCAAGCTGGAATGGCTGGATATATCCAACAACCAACTGCGAATGTTGACTCAAGGGGTTTTTGATAACCTCTCTAACCTGAAGCAGCTCACTGCTCGGAATAACCCTTGGTTTTGTGACTGCAGTATTAAGTGGGTCACGGAATGGCTCAAATACATCCCTTCATCTCTCAATGTTCGGGGTTTTATGTGCCAAGGTCCTGAGCAAGTCCGGGGGATGGCTGTCAGGGAGTTGAATATGAATCTTTTGTCATGTCCCACCACTACCCCTGGACTGCCTCTCTTCACCCCAGCCCCAAGTACAGTGTCTCCAACCACTCAGCTTCCCACACTCTCTGTTGCAACACCTAGCAAAACCGATACACCTCTGACTCCTACCACATCAAAACTTCCCACAATACCTGACTGGGATGGCAGAGAGAGAGTGACCCCACCAATTTCTGAACGGATCCAGCTCTCCATCCATTTTGTGAATGATACTTCCATTCAAGTCAGCTGGCTCTCTCTCTTTACTGTGATGGCATACAAACTCACTTGGGTGAAAATGGGCCACAGTTTAGTAGGAGGCATTGTTCAGGAACGCATAGTCAGTGGTGAGAAGCAACATCTGAGTCTGGTTAATTTAGAGCCCAAATCCACCTATCGGATTTGCTTAGTGCCACTGGATGCTTTTAACTACCGAGCTGCAGAAGATACCATTTGTTCTGAGGCCACCACCCACGCCTCCTATTTGAACAATGGCAGCAACACTGCTTCCAGCCATGAGCAAGCAACTTCCCACAGCATGGGCTCCCCTTTTCTGCTGGCGGGCTTGATTGGGGGCGCCGTCATATTTGTGCTTGTGGTCTTGCTCAGCATCTTTTGCTGGCACATGCACAAAAAGGGGCGCTACACCTCCCAGAAGTGGAAATACAACCGGGGCCGGCGGAAAGATGACTATTGCGAGGCAGGCACCAAGAAAGACAACTCCATCCTAGAGATGACAGAAACCAGTTTTCAGATCGTCTCCTTAAATAACGATCAGCTCCTTAAAGGAGATTTCAGACTGCAGCCCATTTACACCCCAAACGGGGGCATTAATTACACAGACTGCCATATCCCCAACAACATGCGATACTGCAACAGCAGTGTGCCAGATCTGGAACACTGCCACACGTGACAGGCAGAGGTTCAGCGTTCCCAAGGCGGACAGAAAAACTCTTGAGAACACACACGTGTGTGCACAGAAAGACACGCAAATTACATTTGATAAATGTTACACAGATGCATTTGTGCATTTGAATACTCTGTAATTTATATGGTGTACTATATAATGGGATTTAAAAAAAGTGCTATCTTTTCTATTTCAAGTTAATTACAGTTTTGTAACTCTTTGCTTTTTAAATCTTAAAAAAAAAAAAAATACTTGCTGAAGTACTGTACAGGGTTGTACAATGAGAACCCAACGCCAAGGCAAAAGAACGAGTGATTCTTCCTTACGATGCACATTAACTACTTTGCTGTCGAAGCTGTCAGAATAAATTCCTTTCCTAGAGCCAGTGGACAGATGAAAGGGCCAATTAAAATGGACTCATCAGGGCAGGATAAGTAACATGCATAAAACAAGAAATGGCCCAGATATTGTCATGCTATTTCTATACTTCTTGGTCTGGAAGAGAAGTAATAAATTCCAGAATATAAGAAAGGTGGTTATTACCCTTATTTGACCCAGTGCAAGAAATAAAGAAAGCATCACGAGGAAGCCAGTTCCGTGAAAGAAGTTAACCCAACCTGGCAGATTCAAGAAAATGAGATGAGATTTTAAAAAGACTTTAAACCCTGCAGGTTGGCTTTGTGACTGGGAACTTAAAAATCACTCTTCATGCTTCCTGGCCCTATGTGATAACAGAGTTAGGGACCTGAGTCTGATTTCAGTTGTCTGCAGGGACAGGTAGGATGTTCTAGCAAGAAAACTCCCTTTAAAAGTGTTACCATTCAAATCATGTGTCAGGTTGAATCAAATTCAACAGAGATATATTCTAGAATACTTTTTTTAGAAGAGGCTAATAAAATAATGGGAAGAATTATATTGAATGGAATTATTTTTGATAATGAGAATTATTTGGGTAGATTCACCAAGGCTATGTCAACATGATATATAGATTTAACAAGTGATCAGTGTTTGGAATTTACTAAAACAACTGGTTATTTAAACATCATTGATATCATTTAGACAAGAACAACTGAATGGTACTGTTATACTAGATCAGCTGATTTTTGTTGGTATCATGTTGAAATAGCTCGAATTAATACATTTTCCCTTGGCAAATTGTTGTCTTCCAATCATCGAGCGCTTTTTCTTTTTCCATAATTAGTTGTTTATGCTATATTTGTCCCCCCTCCCCCCCAAATATTTCCAAGAAAATTAAGAATGCCAGTCTTGGTTACACAAGATATCCATATGCACTTACACATTTTAAAATGCATACTAGTTTTCATTACTAATGCTTCTATAAGGACACATCAAAGCTGGCCAATTTTTTTTTTTTTTTTTTTTTTAAAGCAATACCTGGTTTTCCACCTTGGACTGACTTTGATCCAGTTCCACTTTTGAAATTTCATTTATTCTTTTTCAGTCTTGAATGTCCCTCTTTGGGAATTGTGGAGGGATAATCAATCTTATATTAACAGGGCAACAAATGAAAAACGAACAAGCCAGATACGACGGCTGGTTTCCCTAATCTTGGCAGAGCCAGGCATAGAGCAGAGGGTATAAGAAGAGAAGAATGCTCATTTTGTGCTTAATTCTAGATATTTCTGAAGCAATGTCCTTGTTGAGAAGGCATGTATAATTTACTCCTTTTCCTCCCTTAGATGTAGAAGGGCTATAGATCACATACATTATCTAAAAGATGCATCCTTGCAAAAAAATTTTTTTAATCAGATTTAGGCATTGCTTTCTGTACTGCTTATTACCTTTTCCTCTGACCATTATTTTAAGAATCCACAAAGGAGATGTCACAAACTTCTTGCTTTCTATCTTTTTTTTTTTTTTTTAACTAAATAAAACTGTGACGTGTCTTCTTTGTAAAAGTTTAGGTATAAAATGCTATGCAAGTTTTTCTTTATAGTAAGAGCTTTATTTTCTTTAATAATGCTCCCCAACTTATATGTGTTAACCCCCTTGTCGTCTCAAAATAGGTAGAAAATATAATGAAGCTATATTGTTGTAGACACAAGAATTGAAACTGCGCAGTCATTGGGGCTGAAATTTGCTATCAATTAATTTGAATTAATTCTAAAATGACTCCTGTTTCTGTTTCAGTCTCTTGGACGGTTTGGCTGTTGCTTATTTAGGTCCACAGAGTGAAAGGATGAGACAGTCTGGGCGGGTGATCAGTGTAGCAGGAAGTGATCTAAATTCAGGACAATGCCATAAGCTCTTGTGTACTTAGCTTGGCAATTCTTTCCAAGTCCTCTTCCCCTTGGCTGCGTAGATAAAACTATGAGTTCAAATGATGGTACTTTGACTTTGGAGTTTTGTTTTTTTTTTCCTGCTACCCACAAAATAATAATTTTCATTTATTTGCATTGCATGTTCCCTCAAGTGGGATTTTTGGCTGCTAAAATGTTTTTGCTTTGGGCCAAGAAGACCCAGGTTGGAGAGTTTCCTTTAGTGTCTTCTTGTGGGGTCCACAAAATTGGTTGGGGCATTAGTGGTGCAATGGAGACCTAGTCAAGTGAATGGTAAGCATGGTCAGAAAGCATTCCTCTGTTTGAAGGTGTCCCTGAAGAGATCCACTCTAGTTACAGGCTTTATTTTGAACTGGTGCACAGCACCACAAAGACTCTGCTAAAATTAACACCAGTCTCCTGTTGGTGATAGCATACCTGGAGAGAAAGCACATTATGGAATTTGCAGTGTGTTCTGTGTCTTACGAAGACTGCTGAACAACCATCAGTGGTAAATTATGCTTTATTGGTATTTTTAGTCATGGTAATGGATTTAGCTGATACGCTGTATTTAGGCCTCCCTTGCTGTCATTATTATGCATCTTGAGATGACCAGTCAAGAGACAAAGTTGAAATGCAGGGTGGAACTATGAAATGAAGCCGTAAACGCTGGCTTATAAACAGCTTCATTCTATCTGACCAAACGATGTGATTTCAGACCGTATGCATCCGCATTCAGAGCTAGATAATTCACTGCACAGAGGAAATTTCAAAAGGAAATACATTAATGACAGTTGCTATTCATACCCAAACCAAAAAAGAACTAAACCTGTGGCCGTCAAGTCGATTTCGACTCATAATGACCCTATAGGACAGAGTAGAACTGTCCCATAGGGTTTCCAAGGAGCGGCTGGTGGATTTGGACTGCTGACCTTTTTTGGTTCGTAGCAGAGCTCTTAACCACTGTGCCACCAGAGTCCCATTCATACCTAGAGTTGTTCTTAATACCCACTTGTTTGGGGAGATGTGTTTGGTCATGGGGAGACCTGGACTTCCTTTAAACACTATGGAATGCGTTAGTAGCCCATTGCATAGGACAATCACAGGCAGAGACAAGGGGTGTGTTTCCTTGTCTGTTTACCTTGTGTTTCTGATGGTGACACTACTTGTGTTTCTGATGATGGCACCACATTCTCCCTTGTGAGAAAAAAGGCAACTTCTAATTATCTGAATGTTAGTTGAATTTTTTTTTTTTTTTTTAAAGTGTAATGTGACCAGTCTGGTAAGAAGTATTAATGAAGTAGCTAATACTACAGCTCCATTTCCTTCTAGTGCAGATCATAATGATCTTAGTCATGTCACAGGAGTCAGAACTTCCTTCCCCACTGGGGGAGACACTCTTCCCTTTTGAGCAAAGCATCCATTCAAACCACCAGGCAAGATTGTTGCACTCCACAGGGAGCCATTGATGTACTTGATCAACCTCAGCCACGTGTCCAGCGCAGCTTTAGACAGTGAAGTGGTTAATTTCCATTGACTTCTTTGTTTATAGCATTTCTTTTCTCTAACTTATAACAAAAAAGTCTTTAAAGTTTTACTTTAGGATATGAGAATAACAGATTTATTCATGACTTGTATTTCCAGCTGCATGGGAAGGCAAAGCAGAAATAAATGCCCAGAAGGGGGAAGAAATACACAAACAAAAAAAACTCCTAAGTCTCGGCAAGCCTTGCCTGATACTCTCCTTTAAGTCAAAGCACTAAGGATAGGAGGCTGCAGCTTACATCCTTCCCAGATTTCTTCAGCAGACCTGAAAGATCATATTGCTGGCAGTGGGAGATACTTGTCACGGTTGTGAGGAGAAAATTTGTACACACATGAGACTGTGGTTATAAAAGATCAGATCTTTTGCTGTTTTTTTTTTTTTTTTTTCTTTTTCTTTTCCTAGCAGCACATCCACCAGAAGAGCACAAAGCAAGGCATTTTTAAAACTAGTATAACACACACGCACACAACACGCACACAGGGACATTTGTAGATGTGTCCATGAGATGGAAGATAATCATTGTGAGGACAGATGAAGGTGCCACCACCGTGTGTCCCTAACAGGATTGGTGTATATTCTCTGGAAGTTAAACCTGATGATCTGTTATTGTTTGAACCATATGTTGATCTGCTTCTGATTTATGCTTAGTGAATTCTCACTGACAAGGGGCTGGAAGATTCTGCACTACACGTCCTCTGAGACCTACTGTGTCGCACACTTTGTTAACCAGAAACTTCACTGCACTATACAGTACCTTGTTGATATATTCAGTAAAAGCTTATTTTAAAAGAAAACCACATTGTGTTTACCTGAGTAAGTTCATTGGGAGACAACCAACGCTTGCGTTTTTAACACGAAAGTGAAATGAGGGATGCTTCTAGATGATTCGGGAATGAAGGTGGGAGTAGAATTTTCATTTTATTTACTATGAAGTCAACAGTTTTTTAAGTCCATTTGATCCTTTTTTTGTATGGAGTTTATGTACAGCTGTCGTTTTTCTTTTTTCCATTTCCTAACGAAATTGGGTGTTCTTCTGAATGTCTTTTAAACATACACACATACACAAAGCATATTTTTGTGTTTATGAAATCTATGTTGTTTATGATATAGACAAATACCATTGTAGTTATCCAATCAGAATAGTCTTTTTTTTTACCCCATTTAATAATTGCACTGTTGGTTTTAAATATCAATTTTCCTTAAGAATTCTCCTGGTACTTTTCTACTTCAGAATTGTTTATAGCTAATTCACTTACACTTTCAATGGGCACCAGTATCTACTCATAAGCATGTATCTCTTCATAAGCTCCAGTTTGAATTTGTCTCACATGATTTTCCAGGACCCCTTTCCTTAACCACTCTTGGCTACTTCACGAATAATAGTATATTTGACAGAGATTGAATCAGAAAATAAAATCATGGCATTTCAATGACCTAGTATTAATTAGTCTTTGGAATCTCTTTTAGAAAATTAACCATGAAGGTTATGGAAACTAGGGATTCATATGACATTTGGGGATTTTATGTAAAATAACATCTATCCTAGTCTTGGTTACTGTTGCCAAGATTTACAGACCTTACTCTATGGTCCAGACCCTCATGTATTCAAAAGAATTTGTGAAGCTCCTCCTGCTATATTCCAGGCACTGGGCTAAGTTCAGCAGTCTCACAGAAGAATAAAATGCAGATTTAGACAATTCAAGCTTATCTTCTACTCCACTAATTCCTAAGGAAATGTTTGTTCAGCCAGTGTATTTACTCCTCGTCTACTTTCTTCAGAGCACTATGTTCGGTTCTACTGGGGAATCAGAAAAATATGACTCTGCCCTTAAAGAGCTCACATCGTGTAATAAACTCTTTTTCAGATACATTCCAGTGTCCCGGAATCCATATAATGGCTTTACATTCTTTAATTAAACTCAGCAAGGTATTTAAGGTAGCAAAAGAGACATATTTACCTGTTGGAAGGTTGATGACTCTTTTACCTTATATATTGGATGATCTTGGCTTTTAAGAGATTAAACAAAGTGATAGTGCATTGATAAAATCAGAACTCAATTTGACTTAAATTTTCAAATTTATGCCAAAAAAATGAAAAATTAGAGATCGCATTTGGTAATTAATATGCAATCTTTTAAATTTCTAGTGAGTGCTAGAATGGCAATCTAAATAAAAGTGACACCTAGCATTCATTGAGTACTTATCTATATGTAAGACTCATTTAAAATACTTTGATTCACATGATCGCTTTTTGTCTTCAAAATAATCCCACGGGTAAACATTCTCTTATTTTCTCATGTCTTAAAATTCAGCCTCAAGAGAAGTGAAGTGATTGGTCCACGATTACAAAACTTGTAAATGGCAAAGAGTCAGGATTTAACCCCAAGCGTAACTCCATGACATGAGCTGTTAACTGTTTTGATGCCTGTTAATAAATTCACTCACATTAAGACTTGACAAGCCTTCAGGATAAATTCTTGATCAATGTTTAAAGGTTTTTGATGACGGAGATACCACAATCTCTTGCAGTTGATGTATTTTTTTTTTAATTGCCTTTTAAAAAATGATAAGGCAAGTTTTTGGAAAATTTCAAATATATGTATATATATTTTAAACCCAGCTGGTCATCCATTCCTTTTTTTAAATATATATAGAAATTCTGTTCTTGTGCTCATTTAATGGCCTAGTATTTATCTGATTTAAAAGCTTTAGATGGAATCAGGATATGTTTACACCCACATGGTGAGCTGAGGGAACTATTAAAAGGAATTGAAGCTGGTTATTTTTAGTAATTAATTTGTTCCTTACTTGAGAGGTTGCTGTAAGTATTTTATAGATCCCACTGAAGATGCACATATATAAAAATCTATTAGGGCATTAGCAAACTGGCTTCTGGATTTATATTCATTTTTTTTCATAGCACAAAGAGAGTGTGCCTTTAGGGGTATTATGTGAACTTCGTTTTCATTAGCTATACTGAAAGTTCAGGATAAAAATTTTTAATGATTCACTCCAAACCAGGTGTCATTTTTAGCATATACACCGACTGATCATCCCATTTGTTAATATTCTTGGCAGGAAGTCTAAATTAAATGAAAATTTCAGTATATCCTTATGGGAATACCTATCATTTCAATGACATAATAAAACTCAATATTGGGTCAATCTTTTTCTAATAAAGTAGAAAACTACTGGCTCAGAGAGTCTACTAAACTCCTTAAATAGGATGGCATGGGCCTTTGTTGGTTTTGCTTTGTTTTCATTCAGTAAATATTTACTGAAGCCTGGTAAGTTTTGGTGCTGAATGGCTGTTTCCCAGGAGAGTTAAACTTTGCACATTTTCTTTTTTTTTTTGTTCCCTAGAGCGGTTGGTTTTCAACACATGACCTAGCTATTCCTGCCTCTTTGCCTTCTTTGCCCCTCCTGCCCGCACACACATTTAAATAGGCAGCCAACCATTCTGCTAGTTCTAGTACTTACGTCTTCTCTTAAAAGAGAACTTTTAGTACTCTGAATTGGACTCGGTTAATAAGCTTCCTCTAGTGGTTCCCTAGAGTCACTGGGTGGTTCAAATGGTTAATGTGCTTACTTCTAACCAGTATTGAAAGTTCGGTGGTTGGTTGTTGGAGTCCACCCAGAAGAAGTCTACTTGCAAAAAATCAGCCTTTGAAAACCCTTTGGAACATAGTTCTACTCTGGCACACATGGGGCCACCATGAGTCAGAATCAACTTTTGTTTTTCAATCTTTCCCCACTTTAGCCTCCTCTGCATTCTGTGGGGCAAAGGATAACCTATAAAGAACCCCTGATTATGACATATCTTTCAAAAAATTCCATTACCACTACTTGCAAGGTAGAATTCAAACTTTTCATGTGATGTATCCATCCATCCACGTACTGCTCCCTGATAATCCTTACTAGCATTGCTCCTCATTAATTATGTGCTCTACATTAGATATATATTTAGAACAAACAATAGGCTTTCAGTCTATCTGCCAGAGATGCTGAGCTCCTTCATATGGCCTTACTTTTGCTCCAGGTATTTCATCCTATGACATGCCCTTTCTCCTTTGCCTGGTAACATGTTCATCCTTCAAGATACAACTTGAATTGCCCCTCTTGGAAAACTTCTCAAATTCCACTTGGTATTTATCTTTCCTCTCTGTGCAGTTAATATAACTTTAAAGTACTTTTATACATAAATCAAAAAAAGAAAAAAACCAAACTAGTTGCTGTCGAGTTGATTCCAACTCATGGCAACCCCGTGTGTTGTAGAGTAGAACTGTGCACCATAGGGTTATCAAGGCTGTGACCTTTTGCAAGCAAATTGCCAGACCGTTATTCCGAGGCATCTCTGGGTGGACTCAAACCTTCAACTTTTTGATTAGTAGTTGAGCGTATAACCATTTGTGCCACATAGAGACTCCACTTTTATATATTGTTATTGTTGTGTTATTGTTAGGTGCCTTCAAGTTGCTTCTGACTCATAGCGACCCTATGCGCAACAGAAAGAAACACTGCCCAGTCTTGCCACATCCTCATAGTGGTTGCTATGTTTGAGCTCATTGTTGCAGCTGCTGGGTCAATCTATTTCATTGAGGGTCTCCCTCTTTTTCACTGACCCTCTACTTTACCAAGCATGAAGTCCTTCTCCAGAGAGTAGTCCCTCTTGATAACATGTCGAAAGTATGTGAGGTGAAGTCTCGCCATCCTTGCTTCTAAGGAGCATTCTGGCTGTACTTTTTCCAAGACAGTTTTGTTTGTTCTGGCAGTCCATGGTACATTCAATATTCTTCGCCAACACCATAATTCAAAAGCATCAGTTCTTCTCTGGTCTTCCTTTTTCATTGTCCAGCTTTCACATGCATATGAGGTGATTGAAAATACCATGGCTTGGCTCAGGCACAACTTAGTCCTCAAAGTGACATCTTTGCTTTTTTAACATTTTAAAGATATCTTTTGCAGCAGATTTGCACAATGCAATACATCATTTGATTTCTTGACTGCTGCTTCCATGGGCATTGATTGTGGATCCAAGTAAAATGAAATCCTTGACAACTTCAGTCTTTTCTCCGTTTATCACGATGTTGCTTATTGGTCCAGTTGTGAAGATTTTTGTTTTCTTTATATTGAGGTGTAATCCATACTGAAAGCTGTAGTCTTGATCTTCATCAGTAAGTGCTTAAAGTCCTCTTCACTTTCAGCAAGCAAGGTTGTGCCATCTGGATATCACAGGTTGTTAATGAGTCTTCCTCCAATCCTGATGCTGCATTCTTTTTCATATAGTCCAAATTCTCAAATTATTTGCTCAGCATACAGATTGAATAGATATGGTGGAATGATACAATCCTGATTCACATCTTTCCTGATTTTAAACCATGCAGTATCCCCAAGTTCTGTTCCCATGACTGCCTCTCGATCTATGTACAGGTTCCTCATGAACACAATTAAGTGTTCTGGAGTTCCCATTCTTTGCAATGTTATACATAATTTGTTATTATCCACACAGTTGAATGCCTTTGCATAGTCAATAAAACAATGTTACTTTTATACATACCAAACCCAAAAACCAAAAACCCGTTGCCACTGAGTCGATTCCAACTCATAGCTACCCTGTAGGACAGAGTAGAACTGCCCCATAGGGTTTCCAAAGAGCAGCTGGTGGATTCAAAATGCAGCCGTAGCTCTTAAACACTGGGCATCTGTTTATAGTAATTGTTGATGGGTCTATTTCATGCCTGTTTTCTGGGCCCCCTGAAGACCGAGTACATATTCTGTCAATAGTTATATCTCTTCCAGTGCTGAGTAAAGTGCCTAGCCCCTGGTGGGTGCATAGCAGATGCTCTTAGAGAAAAGTGTGAATGGAGCACACGAGACCGCAGTGATTTCAGGATCCCACAAGTCTTCATGCACAGCGGCAACAGGGGTAACAGCCACCTTATCAGTCTCTTTTGGACGTATGCCTTAATAAAAGACTCAGTGAGAGGTGTGGAATTCTGAATTATATGTAATCAACTTTGCTCAAAAGCCACCACACACATTTTATGAGAAGATCCTTTTTCTCTTTTACAGACAGCTTCAAATCTCTGAGCCAGTTTGAAGAAAAGTGTGTAAAGAGGTACCTTAAAGAATTGCTTGCAACAAAATGTCACTATCATGAGACATCCACAAAGCACAGGTAGACACAAAGTCAAACGTTTTGACTGTTTGCCAGTCAAAACGAATTCTTCACATATAGAAAGCAGAAGTAGATTATTTTTTTTTAATTCCCTACATCAGCAGTATCAAATGGAACAGTGATTACTCCTGCATCACATCCTGTATACAAAGCACAGGAATATGCCATGTATCAATCAAAAGGTTCACATTGTATTATCTTGATGATTGCCATGAGAATTAATAGTCTGTCCTATCAATGACATGCCAATAAATTCAGAGACAGTGGGGAGTGATGGTTATTAAGAACTCAGACTTGAAATCGGGTTGAATTGCTTTGTCAGTTGCCACTGACCTGCCGAATGACCTTGGCAATAGCTTAAATATTATGGACATCAGTTTCTTCTTCCTTAAATGGTCACAATTATGCCTCGTACATACGGTTGTTGTCACAACTGAAAGTATGTAGAACAATTAACACTGTATCTGGCGCTTAGCAAGCACTGAATAAATGACATCAAGCACCATATAGTCTTTCATGCAAACCTAATTCACAAGCACAGGGTGACATATTTCCAACTTTATACGATCGGATGCAAACACCAAACTCCAGAGTATTAAAATCAGTTATATGTAGGGTAATCTATTTATAGGTAATTAGCATCCAAAATTACACAGAACTATATACAACCATTATCAACACTATTTTCCCTTCCTTTTACATTTTTTCTTGCTCAATTAAAATAGAAGATCAGATGTTTGGATGCTGAAAAAAAAAAAAAAGCTTTCACCTCTAGTTCTTGACTGCATGAATAATTGGATCAGGGCAGTTATTTGGCAGGTATAAATCAATACTAGCATTCTTGTGGTCTATAGACAATTTCTGTTCTGTTTGGACCAGTGTCTATTTTGATAGGTTGGCCACCTGCTCTTTCTGTTGTTAAATATTTGACATATCAGTCCTCATTAGTTGAAATACAGTGTGTTCCACTTCTGGATCTGAAGTATGGGGAAACCAGTAAGGTGAGTTACCTTGTAATAGAGGCCAAGCATACAGGGTATAGAGAACAGCACTGTCTATAAGTCTATAGCCTACTAGAAGAGAAGCTAAATTATTCAAACATAATGAATCCCTTTAATCTGAGTCCAAAGAAGTCTAGAGCTGGATTCATATCTCTGCTCTAACTCTTAATAATCTTGGGTTTTGGACACTTTTATGCTTCAATTTCCTAATCTGTATGTTCATGTCATTCTGCTAGCACAATGCCTGGCACATACCTCCCCCCGCCACCACCCCAAGAAAAAACAAAAAAACTCCTTGAGTCTATTCTGACTTACAGAGACCCTACAGGACAGAGTAGAACTGCGCTGAGGGTTTCCAAGGAGCTGCTGGTGGATTCAAACTGCCAACTATTGGTTAACAGCTAAGCTCTTAACCACTGTGCCACTAGGGCTCCGGCACATACCAAGCGCTCAATAAATGTCAGCAGCTTTCTGAAAATAAATGGAATTGATATCCAAAAGCCTGGGCTACATGGCTCTGGTTTAATTAATTGGGCAGATTTATGTCCTCTGCTTCTGTAAACTTAAGGAAATGTGTATGAGGATAGCTACAGAGAGCATTTCAAGCACTGAGTTTCATTAACTTTTTTAAAAAGACCAACAAGGTTTCCATAACATATGTTGTCGTTAGTTGCTGCCCAGTCGGCTCTGACTCATAGCGAGCTCATGTATAACAGAATGAAATGTCCAGTCCTGCACCATCATCATGATTGTTGCTATGCTTGGGTCCATTGTTTCAGCCACTTTTTTAATCCAGCTCACCCAGGGACACCTTAGTCTTCACCAACCCTCCACTTTACCAACCATGATGTCCTTTTCTAGTGATTGGTCTTTCCTGATCACGGGTCCAAAGTAAGAGAGGGTTCTGGTTGTATTTCTTCTAAGCCATTAGACATAAGAACAGTAAACTCAATATGTTTGAGAAGCAATATGCATAATGGTTAAAAGTAGGAAGTATAGAGTCATAAAACAATGCCACTTTGTACCTGTGTGATATTGATTAATATCCCCAAGCCTCAGTTTCCTCCAGTGTAAAACTGGGTACTAATACTTGTGAGGATTCAGTGAGATAATTTATGTCAAGTATTCAGTGCAGTGACTGGCATTTGTTCAAACTCAATTTGACTAAAATATTACAACTGAATAGATAAACAAGTGAAAAAATTGATTCTTATTAATTCGATTACCTTTTTCTCAAAATGGGGAAATTCAAACTATATTACTAAGTAGGCATGTTTATAAAATACTTTACTTCAATAAAATGATCAAAGATAGATTTCCCTACAATAAAAATTGCATAAAGCAAGATTGTTTCTTAAAATATTGAGTGCATCTTCTGTCTTTGCAAGTCTTTTATGTAATAGCTATTAAACTTTAAATATTCAACAGAAAAGAAAGTGTGAGAAGAATACCCAGGAAGATATTAAATGATAAATGTGGTTTATTTTTAATACAATAGAACAGATTTCAACACAGGTTCCGCCACTTCTTATATCTGAGCCTTGGAAATATGCACAATTATGGGCTAGAATACTAGAGGTGCAGTTTTTAGAATAATTAGAGAATAGTTCTTTCCAGAACCCTTAATAATTTATAAAATCTAAGAATCTCTGCCAGTAAACACTAGCTTGGTTTGCTTATATCACATACCTGAATATAATAATGAAACATTGTTTTCTTCAAGATGTTTATGTAATACGGATTTCCCAGTATAGTAGTCTAATGATTCATATTTTAAATGAAAGATTTTTGATTTATGTATTTGGAAAGCAACCCTTAGAACTCAGATTGAGGTATCACTATGTATTCAGCTCTTTTACAGGTTGTTAATTATGTTTCTTATTCATTAGCTCTTTTTAATGAAATTTTTAAAAGTTTATTAATTCTGAAAAGGGAATTTAAGAAAATGTAACTAAATTGGTAATGTAAATAACAGTTAGTAATTACATATTATGTTAACTTTATAAAAGAAAAAATAGCATTTTTAAAAGAATTTATCAAAGTAAATATTATGAAAATATTTCATGATATTATTATTGCAAACATTAAATTTCTTCCTACCTATTATGGAACATCACTAATACTGTTTAATTACAGATAAATTAAAGATGAAGTCACTGGGGTGAAAAAAGAATTGTTATCTCAACTAATTTTCCATAGTGAGGAAAATTCAAATTTTCAGAGAAATGTTTTTGAAATAATTTAATTTAATAAAGATGACTTTCCCTAATGAAAGAATTACTATAAAGCAAAGCATCTTTAAAATATATGTAAACTGAAAAGTAAACAATGAACGAACAAGAAGAAGGAAGAAAGAGAAATAAAAAGACAAAAAGTTTATCCAAAATTATCAACATTTTATTAGGCAAAACAGAACAAAAAATAAATGAAAAGCACAAAAATATATACATCTCACAGAACAGTGATCCAAGTGTGGGCAAGTAAATAGTGATGTGATATATATTGTTAGGGACTAATAAGCAACATCTTTTGTGGACATATGAATGAGCACATTTTACACATGGTTTGAGTACAAGTTAAAAAACCAGTTGCAATGGACTCAGTTCTGACTCAAGAGACCCCATATTTATCAGAGTAGAACTGTACTCCACAAGGTTTTCAGTGGCTGAGTTTTTAGAAGTAGATTGTCAGGTCTTTCTTTGGAGGCACCTCTGGGTAGACTTGTCCCTCCAACATTTTGGTTAGCGGGCAACCCTTTGCACCACCCAGGGACTTCACAGGTTAAAATTATCAGGCCTAATTTAGAAAACTTAAAAAAAATCACATCTAGACCAAGAAGTTATCAAATGCATTAACAAGTAGTTTTAAATATTACTCCTCCAAGTGCTAGAAAGTTGGACTGGTGATCTTAAAAGTTGTTCAAGAATCACCATGGCATACAATATAGTAAAAATAGCATTGACTTGAGAGTTCAAATATTGGCTCGTTCACTTACCAGCTGCATTCCCTGGTCAGATAACTTCGTTCTTTTAATACTTGGTTTCCATATCTTTAAAACGGTATAATAAAACCACCTATCATACTGTTGGTATGAGAATTCATTTAAAGTTATGAGCACAATGCCTAGTACATAGTAGATGCTTAGTTACATTAACTCCATCCTTCTTCTCCATATCATTTCATGTCGCTTTCCATTTCTTTTGTATCACTCCTGACAGAACTTGATGCTTTCATGAGCTATTACAGTGAAACCAAACCTCTCAAAGCCTGCTCCTCCAGGAGATACTTAGAAAGGGAGAGATGCCATCTCCTGTGACCAAGAGTGACATAGTTTTGAGTATGGGTCCACCATTACTGCCATGCCTTGAGTGTACTCATCTATTGTTTGACATAAAGTAGATTTAAGTCATAGTAGTTTCCTTTGGAACATCTGTGGATGTCTCTGTAAAAGATGTGGGTATGGACTTTTGCAAAATTTTCATGATGTAATCTCCCAAACAATAGTGCCAGGGTTAACTCTGTGTACCCATTGGATGGTATCATTTAAAGGGAGCTAAAATTCTCCGTGGTTCTTACTCTTTGCTCTACCATCCTCCACTATGCTTGGAATTTCCACTATTATCTTCATTCCTTTGATTTCTGGCATTATCACTGTTTTAGTTATCTAGTGCTGCTACAACAAAAATAGCACAAGTGGATGGCTTTAACAAACAGAAATTTATTCTCTCACAGTTGAGTAGGCTAGAAGTCCGAATTCAGGATGCCAGCTCCAGCGGAAGGCTTTCTTTCCCCCTTGGCTCCGGTCTAGGAGCTTCTCAGTGCAGGAACCTTGGGTCCAAAAGATGCACTATTCTCCCAGCTCTTGTTTCTTAGTGGGATGAGGCCCCCATGTCTCTCTGCTCACTTCTCTCTGTTTCAAAAGAGATTGACTTAAGACATAACCTAATCTTGTAGATTGAGTTCTGCCTCATTAACATAACTGCCTCTAATCCTGCTTCATTAACGTCATAGAGGCAGGATTTACAACAAAAAGGAAAATCACATCAGATGACAAAATGGAGGACAATCACACAGTACTGGGAATCATGGCCTAGCCAAGTTGACAGATATTTTGGGGGGACACAATTCAATCCATGATAATTACCAAAATGTATGCATGCTACCTGAGTTTCTAATAAGTGGAGTGCTCACTAGGCACTATGATGGACCCTGGAAAGATGTGATTTATCCAAATAGAACAATACCCAGTAGAGGATGGAACAAAGTACAATTGAGTTTGAATAGAGACAGGAGAAATGGAAGAGTTTGGAGCATGGGAGACTGGGATGGACAGACACTAGATGGGACACAAAATTTGAAGGCAGCATTAAAGAGAACAAACTTTGCTTTTGTGGTGGACACTCCTGGAAGTGCTTTTGACAGGTAGCTCTCTGTTTTTAGCCCCCTTGGATATTGCTGAGGCTGAAGAGAGACCCCTCTGCCAAGGTGCCATCCTTTTCCTCAGGCCACCCTCACCCAATGACTGATGGACACAGTGTATGAAGACCTGGACATCTTACCCCAATCAGACAGCTCTGAAGGGCTATGCCATCTTTAGAATGTGTTGCAGGCTCGGTTTAGGCTCCACTTGAAATTTCATCATGGCTTTACTTCTCCTCCTGCCCTGTCCTGCTTCCTTCCTTTCCCTTTCAAGGTGTTGATTGCAACAGCCTCCATAATAAACCTCTTGCACGCTAACCTCTGCCTAAGATTTGGCTTCTCTGGAAACTGCACCCAACACAACCTCCTGCCCACCTTTACTCAAGGCCGTCCTAAATTTCTCCAGAGATGGAACTATAATTATACGAAGGAGTAAGACGGAGCCTCAAGGGTCCCCCACTAATTGAACAAAATGAAGTAAAGTTGACTTCATATTACAGCCTCTGACTGTTCTAATTCCAGGAATTTGAGTGTTACACATAACTTTATACTTAAGAGAAATGGAATATATAGAAAGAGATGTGTATGAAGCCTATATTTTGCTGCATGCTTGTGGCACCTATTTTGACTAGTTAATATTTAATCTTTGCACTCCTGTGATGACTGTCAGGTTTTTAAGCAAATAACCCAATATGTCCTAAAAATATAAGTTAAAAAACCACAAAGTGCAAAGAACTGGCAAAATTTAGCTGACGTTTAATTCTTTGAATGAAACCAAGGGTCTCAACTGTAGGCGAAAGTAAAAATGTCTGACAAAATGGCCGTCAAACTGATTGGGGTGTTAGGACAAGTGTCTCCTATGGATACATAGAAGCTGAAGTAAAACCAAAAGAATTTACTAAGCAGGAAGTCTCTATTCTGTAACAATTTTCTCCCATGATCCAGTTATTTTCATTGTCCTTGCAGGATCCCATGGATTTTCTCAATCATTGGCTGGAAGCTGGGAAAATGGGTGACTCTCCTTCACTGTTGCCCTGTGCCCTTCTTCCAGGTGTGATAATCCTTGACAAATTCAGGTAACCAGTTGGCAAGTTGTTTAAGTGCACTCCTTGTGGTTAAGTTGGCAAAATCTTGACAGAAGTAAAGAGAATCGGCTTCTCTTTTTGAAGTGGTTTAGGGTTTTAAAATAAGCAGCTTTTCTTGAAAGCAATTTACCCACGTGGACAAAAAGAGGATGAGAATTAAAGACCATCAGGCAGTGGAGGTGCCGTATTTACTTTCTTTAATGTAAGTAGAAGAAGGGGCCCCACTAGTAATTCTGAGACTTCTGTGTCCACTTTCTAACACTTTTTTGAAACTAAAAAATGGTGACTGAGCAATTTGTTTTAAGTTTCTTTGGATAGCTGCTGGATTGTCTCCTGTGATTTTGGCTGGGATTTGTTGTTGTTGCTGGCCGCCGTGGGGTTGGCCCCTGACTCATAACGACCCTCAACTTAAGCCAACTCAGAGATTCTCAAATACAAGGGTCTGTAAATATAAATTTCTATCTCTTCTATACATTTTTAATATTTATAGACTCTTCTGTTATCATCAAGTGTATCACCCGTTTTATAGATAGAGTAACTGAAGCTCTCAGACCTGATTTGCAAAACCCTACAATTATGTGATGAAGTAAGCTTTGAAAAAGAGGACTTAGGATTTCAAATCAGGTGCTTTCTCTCACTGGACTAAACTGTTTCACGAGTAAATTTTATTACAGTTATTTTTATTCTTTATAATTACTTAATTGATGCTGGCTGTGCTGTGAGCCCATAGTGGCTTACTCTGTACAGTTAAAGGAAATCTGGAAGTGACCAACCTAAACACTGTCTTCCCCAAACTACAGGTAGTCCCTGACTTACAATGTATTCGAGTTACGATGAACCACACTTAACCACCGTCCTTATCATTAGTAATATGTACTACACATACAATGTTGCAGCGTGTAATTTGCTAATGTTGATATTCTTAGATGTTCACTCACAGATATTCAATCTTGTAATTCACTGTTCAGAATATTGGCGTATTTATAAGTATACTGATAATAAAAGGCAATAATATGAAAACTAAAAAAATGAAATATTCAACTTACGACAGAACCAACTTACGATGGGGTCGTCGGAACGGAACCCTGTCATAAGTCGAGGACTACCTGTGTGTATTTTATAAGGAGATCAAGGCACTCAGTTGAGTAATGCTTCAACCAACCTAATGACTACATTTGAAATCATGTAATTACTTGCTTTTCATGTGGATCATGACCCCCCTTTGGGATGTGAAATTTAACCAGTAAAGTGTGTGTAGCAAGTATTAGATATCTTGAGAGATTTTTTTTTTTTTTAATCCTTAGAAAAGCTACTGAGAGCCCCCTTTCCAGAGGCAAATTAGAAGAGGCAGAATTCATTAATAATAATAATAATAATAAAGACTAAATTCTTTCATCAAGGTCTTACAGAACCATTTGCTACTATAAATTTCCTTCTTTTAATAAGTGTGCCTTGTGACTGCTACTATGTCTATATACATGTGCTGAATTCTCACTGGTCAAGCTCAGTGTTTTTTGTTTTTTTTTCTTCCCCTATTAGAGTTTAGCATTTCTGGCAAGAAGTTCAAGCACTATGACTAGAACATAGAACACAGAACACTGTCATATGGGCAATGCCTCATTAAAAGGCATCTCCCATTTTCTCTCATCAATGAATTGAGAGAACCTGTGTAAGCAACCATCTCTGAGGTTCAGAGCGTGCTTTAGACTTACCTGCAGCATAGCTGAGGTGCCACTGTGGAATTCCTGACCCGGCTTTCTACTGGCCTTGTGACCTTGGGCAAGTTGTTTAAACTGTAGCCATGTTTTCCTCATAGATTTAGTGTAAGTGTTAAATGAGTCTAAATGCATGTAAAGCACGCACCACAGCTCTCTGTAACGTGGGTGGCAATTATCCTAATCCCTCCCACAAAGTATTTAGTCTATGACTTATTTCTGCTAAAACCCAGTAAAGTGAGAGCTAACAATGGAAAGGGTTTAGAAAACATAACAGCCTTCAAAGATTAAAGAAGGGAATACAGTATTTAACTCTGGGATGGAAAGCAGTGCGGGTCAACCTTTCAGGCAAAGACTTGGATATCGCTGATTAGTGTTCAGTATTCATTCCAAGTTTCTTCTCTATACCTTCCTTTCTGGAAGGAAGCTGTAAAGGAACCAATTACAATAGCCACACTTCTTGGCATGTAAGCTCCTATATGTAAATTACCTCCTGACAATTATTTACACATGTGCAATATTTTCAAGGTGGAAATGAACTTCCTATTAATATTTCATCTTGGACACAAGAAGAAGGCAACAGCAGAAGTCGAAATGAGTGTTCTAGTGCCTAGTACTTAGCGTCACTAAGGTCAAGAGATAGCTGCAAAAGAGATCTGATTTCTGGTTTAAGAGTACAGCAGTACATCCTTTCATTCAACAGTTCAACAGGCGACCCCCCGATTTCTCCTACAGCCCTTTCACTGATCTTGTGCATACCTAGTATCTGTATTAAATCTCTTCTCCTTAAAATAACTAAACTCATTTCTCTTTCCTGCATCTTACCCTGGCAGGTAAAGTATTTGGTACTAAATCTGGTTGCAGGCTTATTTACTCAAGGATCCGGTACTGGTTACCAAACATAGTTGAGTTTGAGGGAGGTGATAATCCTATTAGTGCATAATGGGATATTAGTAATTCATGACTTGCAGTGCAGAAACAAAATCAGTTACTGAAATTATTACCTAAGGTCATCTGGAAAGAAGCGCCTATTAAAGCCCCGGCTTTGGTGGACTGCGTGATTGCTTCAACAGAATCGTATGTCCAGACTAATAAATATAAATATTGTGGGGTAGATGGGCTGTCCCTGACTGGATGGAAGAGTTTCAAGAAGGAAACGGCAAGCTCAAGGTTTTAAATACTTAGCTGAAGGCAAGACAGAGGCCCAGGGAGCATCCACGGCTACCCACTACAATCTTTTATACCTTGTAGCTACAGGGCTGCTGTTGGCAAAAAATGGCACACAGCATCTGATCTTGTTTATTGCTGGGTTATAATGAATGACCAGCTCACCAGTCTCCTCTGTGAAAGTAAGACATTGATTGAGAAAGAATGGGAACCCAGAAAGTTAGAGTGGAATTATTGGTTGGATTTAGTTGAATCTAAGTACACTAAACCCCCAAATCCACTGAGCTTGCCAGTAGAAGCCCCATCCTACTTGTTGGATAAAGTTGGTCCTGCTTTTCTCAGAAAACTAACTCACCTGAAGTGGTTAATGTACAAAGTATACCTTTTCTCCTCATAGCCTGATTCTAGACCAGACCTAGAACTGGTTCCCAGTATGTCAGTAGGAAAGGGGCTCTGGTGGTACAGTGGTTAAGTGCTTGGATGCTAACCGAAAGGTCGGCGGTTCGAACTCACCATTCACTCTGCAAGAGAAAGATGTTTCAGTCTGCTTCTGTAAAAATTACAGCCTTGGAAACCCTATGGGGCAGTTCTACTCTGTCCTATAGGGTCACTATAAGTCAGAATCAACTCGATGACAACAGGTTTTTTATGTCAGTAGGGTGAGTCCCTTGGCAGTGCAAATGGTTAAGTGCTTGATTGCTAACCAAAACTTTGGCAGTTCAAACCCATGCAGAGGCATCTCATAAAAAAGATCTGATAATCTTCTTCCAAAAGGTCACAGCCTTGAAAACTCTATGGAGCAGTTCTACTCTGAAACACATGGGATCTCCATGAGTTGAAATCGACTCCATTGCAATTGGTCTTGGTTTATGTCAGCAGGGAGCAAGTAAAAAGTGAATCGGAGGAAAAGGCAAAAACATCGAAAGAAGGGCAATATTTTGCCATTGTTTATCAGCAAAAAATAGGGAATATGTGTAGCAATCGATGCTAAGGGAGCTACACCAGGTAATAAAAATTATAAACAAATTGGGCCAAATTAACCAATATGAATGCACATACCAGAGTCTTAATATGCTTGCCCGAGTCAATCAGAGTAATTCTGTTTTGATTACTTGAATGAAACATGGACTCAATGATGCTTCACACTAAATGAAATTGGAATGCAAAATCTTCCTTGATATAATATAGAAGGAATCTGAAACTTAGGAGGATAGGAACTTGGGAGTGGTTTATCATGTAACTCAGTCTAATCTCTATTTATGTCTCCCTAGAGAGTCCAGAGGAGCCCTGGTGGCACAGTGGTTAAGAGCTTGACTGCTAACCAAAAAGTCGGCAGTTTGAATCCACCAGCCATGTCTTGGAAACCGTATGGGGCAGTTCTACTCTGTTCTACTCTCGCTGAGTCGGAATTGGCTCAACAGCAACTGGTCAGGTTTTGGTGTAGAGAGTCCAGAAGGAGCCCTGCTGGCGCATTGGTAAGTGCTCAGCTGCTAACTGAAAGGTCGGCAATTTGAACCTACCAGCAGCCCCGAGGGAGAGAGATGTGGCAGTCTATTTCTGTAAAGATTACAGCCTTGCAAACCCCATGGGGAAGTTCTTCTCTGTCTTACAGGGTCACTATAAGTCAGAATAGACTCAATGGCAACGGGGTAGAGAGTCCAGAGGGTATTCTTTCCACCAAAGCATTGAACAACACATTGATGAGGGCTGTCCTCTCTCGGTAAGAGATGGAGGTGTAGATCCTGCCCTTGAAATGGGCCACCTGTTTAAGGGGGTTGATGGAATCCTGGAGTGACAGAGGTCCATGAAGAAGTTGAGTATGTTTTGGAGAAGGAGAGTGGATCAATGAAAGATTTTCAGGCAATGACTCAAATTGCTTGTCTTGCTGCAGTTGCCAGTCTCTACTGGAACAAACTCAACTAAGCTATGGCACCTGGTATGCAGCTATCAATCTGGAAATGTCTTCCTTTTTATCTCAAAAGGCAGAGAACACAAAGTAGTTTGCTTTTTCCTTCATTAACATTTCTCAGGGTGATGTCATAAATTACTCCTGGGGCTCTTGATTGTCTTACTATTCCAGAGAACATCATACATGTCTGCTATGTAATGACGTTGTGTGAGATGTACTTGGTGAGCAGGAAGTAAAACATAGCCTAGACTGCTCGGTATTTCATATGCAAGCCAGAGGGTAGGAGAAAAAAAAGCACAAAAATTCAGGGAGCTCCTATCTTCTTCAAATTTCTGGGAAGGAATACAGGTTACCTGGATACCCTCTCCAAAGAAATAGGCCCAGTTCTTGGTAGGCTGCTTGGACATTTGAAAGCAACATATGTCACATTGGATGTGCTGCTTTAATATTTTTACCAAGTAACCTCAAAAGCTATGAGTTTTGTGTAGACTGCCCAGCTTGTCCAGGCCATGGTGTAAGCTGCTCTGCCACTAGGGCCTAATGATTAAGCAAATTCAATGCTGCCTAAATTATTTGAGGCAGATGATCATGCAATTTGGAAACTCTGGCAAGCCCTCATAGGTGATTAACAATGTAGACCTATGGGATCTTGCAACAAAGTCATGCCTTCTTCCTAAAATTATTAATCTCTTTTTGAGAAACAGATCCTGCCTTGCTAATAGATACTGGAAGAGGCTAAACACTTGCACACCAAATGATGCTATGCTATTGTTGTTATGTACCATTCAGGTGATTCTGACTCATAGCGACTCTATAGGATAGAGTAGAACTGACCCATAGGGTTCCCTAGGCTGTAATCTTTATGGGAGCAGATCTCCATGTCATTTTTCCCTTGGAGCAGCTGGTGGATTTGAACTGCTGACTTTTTGTTTAGCAGCCGAGCACTTAACTATTGTGCTACCAGGGCTCCTTTGTCATCTTGAATTGAGTGTTTTTTGATTAATTAGTCATAAAGTTGGGCTTGAGCAGCAGAGCTCCTACCAAACAAACAAACAAAAAAAACTCCATTGCCGTCGAGTCGTTTCTGACTCATAGCAACTCTATAGGACAGAGTGGAACTGCCCCATATAGTTTCCAAGGAGCAGCTGATGGGTTCGAACTGCTAAACTTTTGGTTAGCAGCCGATCTCTTAACCACGGCACCAATGTTTTATATAAGATGGGCTGAATGTTCAAATATGTTATTAGAGCAGATGATTCACTCTCCAAATGGACTCCCTCTTGCTTGGTTGTCATTTCTTCCTCAACCTATACCTATTTCCTGGAAAAATTGAGAACAGGGAAATCTTCCGAGTGGGCAAATCTTTAAGTTGCACATCTAGTTGCCCACTTCGCTTTGAAGCAAACTTGCCAGAGGTTTGGATACAATTTGGAGGGTAGGTAATGGGACGTAGGGCAGAGATATGTGGAAAGACCTTTCAGAATGGGCAGAGTCTATTTGAAAAGTCATGCCCTATGTGACTTCTCTTAGGAGAACATTTCTAGCAGAAGATGCTTTCAGTGATCAAGAGGACAAGATAATCCACTATGTGTCAGTCTCTTTCTCTAATCATTCACCCTTGCTTTTTTGATGGGTCCATGAATAAAGTGTTCATGACAGTAAGCATGTAGGTTTAACACAGATTCAACAACATGGCTTGTTTGGCATGGCCAATACCGAGTACCCAAGCTGACAACCTGTGAGACAGAAGGATAAGATTGTTTCTACACTGTGTAATCAAGGAGATGAATGTGTAGAACTGTGGGGTTCTGTCAGAGCACTTCTTAGTACTTCTATGCTTTTTTTTTTGTCAAAAAGTTAAATGGAAGACTGTAATGACCCATTTGAGTCACGCTACTGAGAAAAATATTCCATGAACTGTCAGAAGAATAAACAAATCTGTCTTGGAAGACGTATACAGCCAGAATGCTCCTTAGAAGCAAGGATGGTGAGACTTTGTCTCATGTACTTCGGACATGTTATCAGGAGGGACCAGTCCCTGGAGAAGGACATCATGCTTGATAAAGTAGAGGATCATCGAAAAAGAGGAAGACCCTCAACGAGATGGATTGACACAGTGGCTGCAGTGATGGGCTCAAGCTTAGCAACGATTGTGAGGATGACACAGGACCTAACAGTGTTTCCTTCTGTTGTACAGAAGGGTTTCTATGAGTTGGAACTGATTCAATGGCACCCAACAACAATAACTGAGAAAAAAGGAGTTCTGGTGGTACAGTGGTTAAAGCACTCAGTTGCTAACCAAAAAGTCAACAGTTTGAACCCACCAGCTGCTCTGAGGAAGAAAGATGTGGCTATCTGCTTCTATAAAGATTTACAGCTTTGGAAACCCTATGGGACAGTTCTGCTCTATCCTACTGTGTCAGTAAGAGTCGGAATCGACTCGACAGCAGTGGATTTGCCTTTGGTTTTTGGTTCTGAGGAAAAAACACTGACCATTCACGGTGCTGGCTGAGGCCAAAGTAACATGGAATGGGAAGAGGAGAAAAAAGTGTCATAAACAACTGTGATCTCATGACGAGTTGCAGAATAAAGGAACTAATAACCACTCCTCACCTGTTTTTCTTCCTCGCTATGCTACATCTATATTGATTTTTCACCTCTTTCCTTTTTACCTACAAGTTTATATACATTGTGATAAGTTTATAATTTGATTCTCAAGTTAGAGATCATCCAGGTTGGCATTATGACTGTAGTTGAAAGATAATGATAACCCAGCTGTGGATACAGTGACTAATAAAATCTAGGGAGAAGGTAAGTATAATTCAGTTTATATTAGGGACAGCTGTGATATGTTAGGCAGGTGCCTTTTTTTTTTTTTTAAAGTTATGACTCTTTAGTAGCTAAATGATTTACTGTGCTAGATGTAGTCAATTGGCATTCAGCATCCCAACTTCCATTCCCACATCCTTCTGGGTATCCTCCTGTACTAAAGAAGCTGTAAGTCTAAGTAAGCATTTCCCAGGCCCCCTTTTTTATAGGGGATGACAGTTAGGTTCCGTCATTATATAGGCTCTTATATACAGCTGAAGCCAAAAACGAGGCAGAAGCTATCCTTTTATTGCTGTTTTTGTTGGCAGAAAATTCCCCAAGACATGAATGTCAAGAAACAGTTGTGAGGACAATGGCAGTGCAATACAGCAGCATTGTCCTAATTCTCAGACAGCAATCACTCGGGTATATTCTTGAACTTAGTAACGCTTCTACTGGCAGTCTCCTTTCTTCTGTTCCTTCAGTTCTTCTTACAATTTTGTAAATACTTATTTCCCTTTTTGCCTAAATATCTAGGGTGGGTTTTTAAAATTTTTTTATTGGGCATTAGGTGAAAGTTTATAGAGCAAATTAGTTTCCCATTCAATAGGTTGTGCATAAAGTGTTCCATGACATTGGTTTCATTCCCCACAATGTGTCAGCACTCTCCCCATTCTTTCCGAGGTTCCCCATTTCTTTCCTCCTGATTTTCTATCCCTTCTTGCCTTCTCATCTTTGCTCTTGGACAAATGTTACCCTTTTCATCTTATGTAATTGATTATTTTAAGGAGGATGTTCCTCTTGGGTGTTATTGTTTAGTTTATGGGCCTGTCTATGGTTTGGCTGAAAGATGGTATCTGGGAATGGCTTCAGTTCCAGTTGAGAAAGGTATCTTAGAGCCATAGTCTCGGGGATTCCTTCAGTCTCTGTTAGACTAGTAAGTGTGGTCTTTTTTGTGAATTTTATTTTTTATTCTACAATTTTTCTCCCACTCTGGGACTCTCTGTTGTGATCCCAGTCAGAGTGGTTGGTAGTGGTAGCTGGGTACTATCTAGTTCTTCTGGTCTCGGGGTCATGTAGGCTGTGAATCATGTGGTTCATTAGTCCTTTATATTAATTATTCCCTTACATTTTGGTTTTCTTCACTTTCCTTTGCTCCAGATGGCAAGAGACCAATAAATGTATCTCAGATGGCCACTCTCAAGCTTTTAAGACCCCAAATGCTACTCACCAAAGTAGGCTGCAGAGCTTTGTCTTATGAACTACATTGTGCCAAATGACATACATGTCCTCTCAGTCTATGGTCCTTCGCCTTTGAGCCTAGGAACTTCAGTCCACCAGGTGTTGCTTATGTCTAAGAAGTTGTCCTGACATTGGCCCTGTGTGCTGTTTTGTCTATATTAATACATAAGCAGCACCTACAGTTATGGTATTTCTATTTCTAGCTTTTTAAGGAAGCACTATACCGCTTTCCATTGTGATTGTACTATTTTACATTCCAATCAGCAGTGTCTAATCTAGGGTGAATTTTGTTTCCTGAACTGGATCTTTGCCTAGATACAGATAAGGTCTGTCTGCCTCTGTAACTGCCCCTAGAATTACACAAAAGATTAATGTCTCCCACTAAATTGTAAGATGCATGAAAATAGGGACCACATTTGTTTTGTTCAGAACTTAGCACAATGCTTGGAACATGTTGTTGTCGAGTCAATTCTAACTCATAGCGGCCATATAGAACAGGGTAGAATTGCCCCATAGAATTTCCTAGGCTATAATCTTTATGGGAACAGATTGCCATGTCTTTCTCCCATGAAGTGGGTGGTAGGTTTGAACCACCAACCTCTTAGTTAGTAGCCTAGTGCTTAACCATTGAACTACCACATTGTTAGGTGCTGTCAAATTGGTTCCAACTCACAGCAACAGGGACAACAGAATGAAACACTGTCTGGCCCTGCATCATCCTCACAATTTTTCTGTGGTTGAGACCGGCATTGCAGCCACTGTGTCGATCCATCTTGTTGAGGGTCTTCCTCTTTTTTGCTGACCCTCTACTTTATCAAATATCATGTACTTCTTCAGGGACTGGTCCCTCCTGCTAACATGTCCAAAGTATGTGAGACAAAGTCTTGCCATCTCCACTTCTAAGAAGCATTCTGGCTGTACTTCCTCCAAGACAGATTTGTTTCTTATTCAGAAGTCCACGGTGTATTCAATATTCTTTGTCAATGCCATAATTCAAATGCATCAATTCTTTGGTCTTCCTTTCTCATTGTCCAACTTTTGCATGCATTGAAAATACCATGGCTTGGGTCAAGTGTACCTTAGTCCTCAAAGTGACATCTTTGCTTTTGAATATTTTTAAGAGATCTTTTGTAGCAGATTTGCCCAACGCACTATGTCATTTGATTTCTTGACTGCTGCTTCCAAGGGCATTGGTTGTGGATCCAAGTAAAATGAAATCCTTGACAACTTCAATATTTGCTCCATTTATCATATTGTTTCTTATTTGTCCAGTTGTGAGGATTTTTGTCTTCTTTATTTTGAGGTGTAATCCACACAAAAGGCTGAAGTCTTTGATCTTCATCAGTAAATGCTTCAAGTCCTCTTAGCTTTCAGCAAGCAAGGTTTTCATCTGCATAGCGCAAGTTGTTAATGTCTTCTTCCAATCCTGATGCTGCGTTCTTCCTCATATAATCCAGCTTCTCAGATTACTTGCTCAGCATACAGAATGAATAAGTACAGTGAAAGGATACAACCCTTATTCACACCTTTCCTGATTTTAAACCATGCAGTATCTGCTTATTCTTTTCCAACAACTGCCTCTTGATCTAAGTACAGATTCCACATGAGCACAATTGTGTGTTCTGGAATTCTTATTCTTTGCAATGTTATCCATAATTTGTTATGCTCTACACAGCCGAATGCCTTTGAATAGTCAATAAAACACGGATAAACTTCTTTCTGGGATTTTCTGCTTTCAGCCAAGATCTAGCTGACGTTAACAGTGATATCCTTTGTTCAGTGTCCTCTTCTGATTCTGGCTTGAATTTCCAGCAGCTCCCTGCAATGTACTGCTGCAACAGTTTTTGAATTATCTTCAGCAAAATTTGACTTGCGTGTAATATTAATGATATTGTTTGATAATTTCCTCATTCCACTGGATGACCTTTCTTTGGAATGGGCACAAATACGAATCTCTTCCTGTTGATTGGCCAGGAAGCTGTCTTTCAAATTTCTTGGCATAGAGGACTGAGAGCTTCCAGGGTTGCATCCTTTTGTTGAAACATCTCAATTGGTATTCCATCAGTTCCTGAAGACTTGTTTTTTGCCAATGCCTTCAGTGCAGCTTGGACTTCTTCCTTCAATATCATCAATTCTTGATCGTATGCCACCTCCTGAAATGTCTGAACATCAACTAATTCTTTTTGGTACAGTGATTCTGTGTATTCCTTCCACATAGAAGAAACTAAATAAAAATTTCTTGAATGAATACATTTAAATTATGTTTGGGCAAGCATGGAATTTTTCATTCTTTTTATAACTTACCACTTCCTTTTACCTCATAGCACCTATGCAGAATATTTTTCCCATAGGCAGTGCTCCATAACTGATGTGGGTAGAAAGTCCAAATCTCTGGAAGGAATTTAGATACTGTCCCTGTCATCATGTCCATTACCTCGATATAACTTAAGATTGCCCTGGAATCTGGCATGAGAATCATAAATGTGAAAATTACATGTTTGAGTTGTGATTTAAGAATTTGTAAATTTACAAATTATTAATTTTCTATTCTTAAGTTTCCTCCAGAAAGCACCAATACATTTATTTTGGGTAACAATTTACTTCAGCAGAAATCACTTGACCCAAATTTTGATGATTTAATAGCTCTTTAAAGGAACTAGCCTGAAGCAGATTACAAAATCTGTTGCAGACGCTGCGACTCCTATTTGCACCCACTGCTCTTTTTGGTTTATGTGCTTTAATAATTTGGGGGAAAAAAAGAAAAGAGGCTAATCCAGAACCAAGATATACATGCATGTGTCTCAAGGAACAACTTAATTCAAAAGTGTAAAAAAAAAAGTTTTGTCAGATGAACTTCTTAACCACATTTGTCATTAGTGGCACAAAATATATTGGATTAAGTTTTTGAATAATGTGTAAGAATGATGTTAGATTGACCCTAACGAACAAAAAGATCCAGGTCAAAACCAGAACATTGTTCCTACCATATTAGTTTTAGGCAAAGGATTTCAAGATGAATTCATTCATATGGGAATTTGTAATATTGTTCATACCTTCTATCTTTATATGATCTAATGAATTTTTTGAATTAATGAATTAATATAATTAATTTTTAGTGTCAACTTTGAGTTCTTCATTTATCATTACTTGAGTTGTATTAACAGTTTCAGAGAAGAGACTATGTTTTAGGGAAAGGCAACCACTTTTCTTTTTTGAATATATATCTTACATAAGTATAGATTACTTTCTTAAACATTGTAAAGAAAAATGCACTCTTTCTGACCTGATTATACACTTTCTGTTGTATTATTTCATTGTTTCCTCTGTTGTTTCATTTTTCACTAGGGAATATTTTAGGACAAAGCCAAGTAAAGAGAATAATAGGAGAAACACTCATGTTCCCATCAATCAGCTTTGCCTGATCTTGAAATTTGCTTCAGATCTTTTATTCACTTAAAAAAATACAGTACAAATAGAGTTGAAGTCTTGTTTGCTCCTTGCCTACCACACTATCTTCTTTCCTTTCTCAAATGCTATCTAGAGTTCGGTGTTTATTATTCCCATGAATTTATGTAGAGTTATATACTATGTACATATGTGTTGTTTAATAATATATAATATTGTTGTACATGTTTTTAAATTTATACTTAGATGATTTAAAACTCTAAGAATTATTCTGCAGTGTGCTTTTATGTGCTCAATTTTATGTTTTTGAAATGCATCTACTTTGTTTTAATCCATTCATTTTCAATACAGTATTTTATTGAATCAATTATCATTGTAAAAATATACAATATTTTTAATTTTGCTTTATCATATTGTTTAAAATTTCTGTTGTTTCACATTTTTCAGTATCATGAACTATTCTTCAGTGAACATTCTTTTAATATCTTCTTGTGTCATGTATGAGTTCCTTACAATATATATCTAGGATTTGAATTGCTGGGCTGAACATTCTTCTTCAGCTTTACTAGATATAGCCAGGAGCCCTGGAGGCACAGTGGTTAAGAGCTCAGCTGCTAACCAAAATTTGGCAGTTCAAATCCACCAGCCAGTCCTGGAAACCCTATGAGGCAGTTCTACTCTGTCCTATAGGGTCTCTATGAGTCAGAATCGACCCGATGGCAGTGGGTAGATATTGCCAAATGTGTTCTTCAAAGTGTTTGTATCAATTTTCATTATCAAAAGTTATATATGATAATTTCTATTTCCACATTCTTCTTATTTTCCTATTGCAAAACATTTAAATGTTTTTCTGTCTTTGGGAGGGAAATGATATCTCATTTTGGTTTTATCTTACATTTCCCTGATTCCTATTGTGTTTGAGCTTCTTTACATTTATTATCTGGTCATGGATTTTGTTCATTTGTTTTTCTATTGCTTAAAGTTCTTCATATATGCTGAATATTAGAGCTAGTTTGCTGTATTCTCTACAATAATTTTTATTTTGTTTCTCCTAATATAAGCCTTTAAGGGCATAGATGTCTTAGCTGCCTCCCTTAAGTTTTAATATATACTTTTAAATTAATATTTAGCTTTAAAATTTGTCTAATTTGATTGATACATTGTCTTTGATCTATAAACAATTTAGGAACGTATCTCTAAATTTTCATTATTTTGTTACATAAACTGTTGCCGTTGAGTTGATTCCAAATCATAAGGACCCTATAAGACAGAGTAGAACTGACCCATTGGATTTCCAAGGAGCCCCCGGTGGATTCGAACTGCCAACCTTTAGGTTAGCAGCGGAATGCTTAATCACTGCACCACCCGGGCCCCTTGTTATAGCGGTATCTTCAGTTATTTATTTCTAACTTATTGTCATTGAAAACAGATGAAGAGCCCTGGTAGCTTAGTGGTTAAGAGTTACGGCTGCTAACCAAAAGGTCAGCAGTTGGAATCC